>NC_034202.2:45179760-45192247 GCF_002021735.2 Oncorhynchus kisutch | reverse complement strand
AGTGTAACATGTCCCAGTTGGTTGTATAGTGTAACATGTCCCAGTGGGGTGGACATAGTGTAACAATGTCCCAGTTGGTTACATAGTGTAACATGTCCCAGTTGGTTGTATAGTGTACATGCCCAGTTGGTTGTATAGTGTAACATGTCCCAGTGGGGCATAGTGTAACATGTCCCAGTTGGTTGTATAGTGTAACATGTCCCAGTTGGTACATAGTGTAACATGTCCCAGTTGGTTACATAGTGTAACATGTCCCAGTTGGTTACATAGTGTAACATGTCCCAGTGGGGGCCACATAGTTTAACATGTCCCAGTTGGTGTATAGTGTAACATGTCCCAGTTGGTTACATAGTGTAACATGTCCCAGTTGGTTACATAGTGTAACATGTCCCAGTGGGTTACATAGTGTAACATGTCCAGTTGGTTGTATATGGTAACATGTCCCAGTTGGGGACATAGTGTAACATGTCCCAGTTGGTTACATAGTGTAACATGTCCAGTGGGGTTAATAGTGTAACATGCCCAGTTGGTTACATAGGTAACATGTCCCAGTTGGTTACATAGTGTAACATGTCCCAGTTGGTTACATAGTGTAACATGTCCCAGTTGGTTACATAGTGTAACATGTCCCAGTTGGTTGGAGTGGCATGTCCCAGTTGGTTGGTATAGTGTACAGGTCCCATTGTGGACATAGTGTAACATGTCCCAGTTGGTTGATAGTGTAACATGTCCCAGTTTGGTACATAGTGTAACATGTCCCAGTTGGTTACATAGTGTAACATGTCCCAGTTGGTTACATAGTGTAACATGTCCCAGTTGGTTACATAGTGTAACATGTCCCAGGTGGTTGGTGTAGTGTAACATGTCCCAGGGGGGGTACATAGTGGTACAGGTCCCCAGTGGTTACATAGTGTAACATGTCCCAGTTGGTTGTATAGTGTAACATGTCCCAGTTGGGACATAGTGAACATGTCCCAGTTGGTTACATAGTTAACATGTCCCAGTGGGTGGATAGTGGAACATGTCCCAGTTGGTTGGTATAGTGTAAACATGTCCCAGTTGGTGTATAGTGTAACATGTCCCAGTTGGTTACATAGTGTAACGTCCCAGTTGGTTGTAGGGGGGATAGGGTAACATGTCCCAGTTGGTTGTATAGTGTAACATGTCCCAGTTGGTTACAGAGTGTAACATGTCCCAGTTGGTTACATAGTGTAACATGTCCCAGTTGGTTACATAGTGTAACATGTCCCAGTGGGTACATAGTGTAACATTCCCAGTTGGTTGTATAGTGTAACATGTCCCAGTTGGTTACATAGTGTAACATGTCCCAGTTGGGTTACAGTGTAACATGTCCCAGTTGGTTACATAGTGTAACATGTCCCAGTTGGTTGTATAGTGTAACATGTCCCAGTTGGTTACATAGTGTAACATGTCCCAGTTGGTTACATAGTGTAACATGTCCCAGTTGGTTGTATAGTGTAACATGTCCCAGTTGGGTGTATAGTGTAACATGTCCCAGTTGGTTACATAGTGTAACATGTCCCAGTTGGTTGCATAGTGTAACATGTCCCAGTTGGTTACATAGTGTAACATGTCCCAGTTGGTTACATAGTGTACATGTCCCAGTTGGTTACATAGTGTAACATGTCCCAGTTGGTTACATAGTGTAACATGTCCCAGTTGGTTGTATAGTGTAACATGTCCAGTTGGTTGTATAGTGTAACATGTCCCAGTTGGTTGTATAGTGTAACATGTCCCAGTTGGGTACATAGTGTACATGTCCCAGTTGGTTGTATAGTGTAACATGTCCCAGTTGGTTACATAGTGTAACATGTCCCAGTTGGTTACATAGTGTAACATGTCCCAGTTGGTTGTATAGTGTAACATGTCCCAGTTGGTTACATAGTGTAACATGTCCCAGTTGGTTGTATAGTGTAACATGTCCCAGTTGGTTGTATAGTGTAACATGTCCCAGTGGTTACATAGTGTAACATGTCCCAGTTGGTTGTATAGTGTAACATGTCCCAGTTGGTTACATAGTGTAACATGTCCCAGTTGGTTGTATAGTGTAACATGTCCCAGTTGGTACATAGTGTAACATGTCCCAGTTGGTTACATAGTGTAACATGTCCCAGTTGGTTACATAGGTAACATGTCCCAGTTGGTTACATAGTGTAACATGTCCCAGTTGGTTGTATAGTGTAACGGTCTGAATCTCCTCCAATCTGGAGCCAATCAGTCTATATCTGTAAATGGTAGAATTGGCTTCCAAACTAGATACGTTATTTTCTCAAGATGATATAATTGGCGGGAATGATGATAATCGTTGAACCTACTTTTTCTGTTAGATGACTACAGAGGGGGGGGCCAGACTGATCCCCTTGTCATAAACGGCCGATGGGACCTACCAGATGGAGCAAAGGTGTGTATCATAACATGTCCAGGAATTGTTGATTGTGTAACGTCGACGCAAGGAGTCAGGAAGCAGGTGCGGTTAGTGAGTTTAATATAAACAAACGATCCAAAACACAAGAGCAATGTCTGACTAGGAAACAGAACCAATAATGCCTGAAGAGTCATGCTATGGGTGGGGATAATGGGAGAATCTGGGTAGGGGGGTAGGGGAGTCCAGGTGTTGTGGATAATGGGAGAGTAATCTGGGTAGTGATGGAGTCCAGGTGTTGTGGATAATGTGAGAGTAATCTGGGTAGTGATGGAGTCCAGGTGTTGTGGATAATGGGAGAGTAATCTCAGGAGTGATGGAGTCCAGGTGTTTGTGGATAATGTGAGAGTAATCTGGGTAGTGATGGAGTCCAGGTGTTGGTGGATATGTGAGAGTAATCTGGGTAGTGACGGAGTCCAGGTGTTGTGGATAATGGAGAGTAATCTGGTAGTGATGGAGTCCAGGTGTTGTGGATAATGTGAGAGTAATCTGGGTAGTGATGGAGTCCAGGTGTTGTGGATAATGGGAGAGTAATCTCAGGAGTGATGGAGTCCAGGTGTTGTGGATAATGTGAGAGTAATCTGGGTAGTGATGGAGTCCAGGTGTTGTGGATAATGTGAGAGTAATCTGGGTAGTGATGGAGTCCAGGTGTTGTGGATAATGTGAGAGTAATCTGGGTAGAGATGGAGTCCAGGTGTTGTGGATAATGGGAGAGTAATCTGGGTAGTGATGGAGTCCAGGTGTTGTGGATAATGGGAGAGTAATCTGGGTAGTGATGGAGTCCAGGTGTTGTGGATAATGTGAGAGTAATCTGGGTAGTGATAGAGTCCAGGTGTTGTGGATAATGGGAGAGTAATCTCGGTAGTGATGGAGTCCAGGTGTTGTGGATAATGTGAGGGTAATCTGGGTAGTGATGGAGTCCAGGTGTTGTGGATAATGGGAGAGTAATCTGGGTAGAGATGGAGTCCAGGTGTTGTGGATAATGGGAGAGTAATCTGGGTAGTGATGGAGTCCAGGTGTTGTGGATAATGGGAGAGTAATCTGGGTAGTGATGGAGTCCAGGTGTTGTGGATAATGTGAGAGTAATCTGGGTAGTGATAGAGTCCAGGTGTTGTGGATAATGGGAGAGTAATCTCGGTAGTGATGGAGTCCAGGTGTGTGATAATGTGAGGGTAATCTGGGTAGTGATGGAGTCCAGGTGTTGTGGATAATGTGAGAGTAATCTGGGTAGTGATGGAATCCAGGGGAGAAGGAGTAGACGTGACAGATGGCAGTGGTTTAGCAACCTTATAAATAATTCAATTCACTGTCCACTTGCTATTTTCACAGCTTGTCAGGCAAAAACCTCAGAATAGAAGTATGTCACGTGATAGAATTATCCTTGTGACACCTCCTCCGTGGTTGCCAGTCTCCCACGACTCCTATGTAAAGGACACGCCATCACGAGGGCCTTTGATAGTGACCTGAGGACACTGACGGCTTCATCAACAATGACAGGTAATGTGTTATGTGAAAAGTTGAATAAAAATAACCGGCTTGATAAACTAGTAGGCCAAGCAGACACATCTAGTAGAATCAGTAGCAAAAATAGTTGTCCTTCTGTAGAACAAAATACAATTTACCACTTGGCTGTCTATTATATCTCCCTGTCACTGGCCCTCCCAGTCAACACCACCTCATAAGAGGGCCTGCTGCAGTTCTAGAGATGTCCAGTTTGCAGCTGAACACGCAGTATCGAGATGACCAGCAAGGGGTCCCTCATCAACATCATTCAAACTGCCTCACTGTGAGCATTCATAGAATGGAACAGACAGACATGACCTCACTGTGACATTCATATGAATGGAACAGACAGACATGACCCACTGTGAGCTTCATATGAATGGAACAGACAGACCTGACCTCCTGTGAGCATTCATATGAGTGGAACAGTCAACCACATGACCTCTCGCTGGAGCTCCCTTTGAAGTGAACAGACAGACATGACCTCACTGTGAACATTCATATGAATGGAACAGACAGACATGACCTCACTGTGAACATTCATATGAATGAACAGTCAACCACATGACCTCACTGTGAGCATTCATATGAATGGAACAAAACAGACATTACCTCCACTGTGAGCATTCATATGAATGGAACAGGCAGACATGACCTCACTGTGAACATTCATATGACTGGAATAGACAGACATGACCTCACTGTGAACATTCATATGATGGAACAGTCAACCACATGACCTCACTGTGAACATTCATATGAATGGAACAGTCAACCACATGACCTCACTGTGAACATTCATATGAATGGAACAGACAGACACATGACCTCACTGTGAACATTCATATGAATGGAACAGTCAACCACATGACCTCACTGTGAACATTCATATGAATGGAACAAACAGACATGACCTCACTGTGAACATTCATATGAATGGAACAGACAGACATGACCTCACTGTGAGCATTCATATGAATGGGACAGACAGACATGACCTCACTGTGAACATTCATATGAATGGAACAAACAGACATGACCTCACTGTGAACATTCATATGAATGGAACAGATAGACATGACCTTACTGTGAGCATTCATATGAATGGAACAGACAGACATGACCTCACTGTGAACATTCATATGAATGGAACAGTCAGTCACATGATCTCACTGTGAACATTCATATGAATGGAACAGTCAGACATGACCTCACTGTGAACATTCATATGAATGGAACAGGCAGACATGACCTCACTGTGAACATTCATATGAATGGAACAGACAGACATGACCTCACTGTGAACATTCATATGAATGGAACAGATAGACATGACCTTACTGTGAGCATTCATATGAATGGAACAGACAGACATGACCTCACTGTGAACATTCATATGAATGGAACAGTCAGACATGACCTCACTGTGAACATTCATATGAATGGAACAGACAGACATGACCTCACTGTGAGCATTCATATGAATGGAACAGACAGACATGACCTCACTGTGAACATTCATATGAATGGAACAGACAGACATGACCTCACTGTGAACATTCATATGAATGGAACAGTCAGACATGACCGCACTGTGAACATTCATATGAATGGAACAGACAGACATGACCTCACTGTGAACATTCATATGAATGGAACAGTCAACCACATGACCTCACTGTGAACATTCATATGAATGGAACAGTCAACCACATGACCTCACTGTGAACATTCATATGAATGGAACAGTCAGACATGACCTCACTGTGAACATTCATATGAATGGAACAAACAGACATGACCTCACTGTGAACATTCATATGAATGGAACAGACATGACCTCACTGTGAGCATTCATATGAATGGAACAGTCAACCACATGACCTCACTGTGAACATTCATATGAATGGAACAGGCAGACATGACCTCACTGTGAACATTCATATGAATGGAACAGTCAACCACATGACCTCACTGTGAACATTCATATGAATGGAACAGGCAGACATGACCTCACTGTGAACATTCATATGAATGGAACAGACAGACACATGACCTCACTGTGAACATTCATATGAATGGAACAGATAGACATGACCTCACTGTGAACATTCATATGAATGGAACAGATAGACATGACCTCACTGTGAACATTCATATGAATGGAACAGATAGACATGACCTCACTGTGAACATTCATATGAATGGAACAGACAGACATGACCTCACTGTGAGCATTCATATGAATGGAACAGACAGACATGACCTCACTGTGAGCATTCATATGAATGGAACAGTCAACCACATGACCTCACTGTGAACATTCATATGAATGGAACAGTCAACCACATGACCTCACTGTGAACATTCATATGAATGGAACAGGCAGACATGACCTCACTGTGAACATTCATATGAATGGAACAGACAGACATGACCTCACTGTGAACATTCATATGAATGGAACAGATAGACATGACCTTACTGTGAGCATTCATATGAATGGAACAGACAGACATGACCTCACTGTGAACATTCATATGAATGGAACGGATAGACATGACCTTACTGTGAGCATTCATATGAATGGAACAGACAGACACATGTTTGTAAATATCTGTCCAGCAACTGTCACCTGTCAGTGACAACAGCTTTCACAGGCTCTTAATTTGTACAAATACAGAGCTAACCCACTTCATTACATGAATACATTCGATAACCCAATTTATAAAACATAATTTATGTAAACTGATATTATTTGTTCATTATTTTCTACTTCCTAAACCGTGTTTGGACGGGCTTAGTTTTACTTAGAGAGGTCGGGTAATGGTGTTTTACTTAGGGAGGTCGGGTAATGTGTTTTACTTAGGGAGGTCGGGTAATGTGTTTTACTTAGGGAGGTCGGGTAATGTGTTTTACTTAGGGAGGTCGGGTAATGTGTTTTACTTAGGGAGGTCGGGGAATGTGTTTTACTTAGGGAGGTCGGGGATGTGTTTTACTTAGGGAGGTCGGGTAATGTGTTTTTACTTAGGGAGGTCGGGTAATGGTGTTTTACTTAGGGAGGTCGGGTAATGTGTTTTACTTAGGGAGGTCGGGGGAATGTGTTTACTTAGGAAGGGGGTCCGGGTAATGTGTTTACCTTAGGGAGGGGTCTGGGTAATGTGTTTTACTTAGGTAGGTCCGGGGAAATGTGGTTTTTACTGCTTAGGAGGGTCGGGTAATGTGTTTTACTTATGGGAGGTCGGGTAATGTTGTTTTAACTTAGGGAGGGTCGGCGGAATGTGGGTTTTACTAACTTAAGTGGAGGTCGGGTAAATAATGTTTACTTATGGGAGGTCGGGTAATGTGTTGTACTTAGGGAGAGGTTCGGGAAGTGTGTTTTACTTAGGGGAGGTTCGGGTAATGGTGTTTTACTTAGGGAGGTCGGGTAATGTGTTTTACTTAGGGAGGGTCGTGGGGAATGTGTTTTACTAAGGGAGGTCGGGGAATGTTGTTTTACTTAGGGAAGGGGTCGGGTAATGTGTTTTACTAGGTGAGGGTCGGGTAATGTGTTTTGTACTTAGGGAGGTCGGGTGAAGGTGTTTGTATACTTAGGGGAGGTTCGGGAATGTGTTTTACTTAGGGATGGTCAGGGGATGGTGTTTTACTTAGTGAGGTCGGGGAATGTGTTTTGTGATCATGCACAACTACAACCTCTGTCATTTTAGTCCCGTCCCGAATCTGCCATGACAGTTCATTCTACATGACAGGAGAGTAAACAATACCAGCATTGTTTCTGCCTTGTGGTGTCTCTCTTGTGATGTGTGTTTTGTCCTATATTTATATTGCATTTATATATTTGAATCCCAACCCCCGTCCCAGCAGGAGGCCTTTTGCCTTTTGGTAGGCCGTCACTGTATCTACGAATTTGTTCTTAACTGACTAGCCTAGTTAAATATAGATGAAATAAAACATTTAAAAAAATTTGGGGGAAAAGGCCCTTTCCTGTTTCCAGCGTAACAATGGCCCCGTGCACAAAGCAAGGTCCATACAGAAATGGTTTACTGAGATCAGTGTGGAAGAACTTGACTGGCCTGCACAGGGCCCTGACCTCAACCCCATCGAACAACTTTGGGATGAATTGGAACTCTGACTGCGAGCCTAATCGCCCAACATTTGTGCCTGACCTCACTAACGCTCTTGTGGCTGAATGGAAGCAAGTCCAGCAGCAATGTTCCAAAATCTAGTGGAAAGCCTTCCCAGAAGAGTGGAGGCCGTTATAGCAGCAATGTTCCAACATCTAGTGGAAAGCCTTCCCAGAAGAGTGGAGGCCGTTATAGCAGCAATGTTCCAACATCTAGTGAAAGCCTTCCCAGAAGAGTGGAGGCTGTTATAGCAGCAATGTTCCAACATCTAGTGGAAAGCCTTCCCAGAAGAGTGGAGGCTGTTATAGCAGCAATGTTCCAACATCTAGTGGAAAGCCTTCCCAGGAGAGTGGAGGCTGTTATAGCAGCAAAGGGGGAACCAACTCCATATTTGACTCTGTCAGGGAACTCCCCGTCTCAGACCAGTGTCCAGTACACCATAGAGGAATGTTTGACTAATGACATGTTTGGCAAGGGTAGCCCCAGGCCCCCAGCATGTTTGGCAAGGTAGCCCCAGGCCCCCAGCATGTTTGGCAAGGTAGCCCCAGGCCCCAGCATGTTTGGCAAGGTAGCCCAGGCCCCCAGCATGTTTGGCAAGGTAGCCCCAGGCCCCCAGCATGTTTGGCAAGGTAGCCCCAGGCCCCCAGCATGTTTGGCAAGGTAGCCCCAGGCCCCCAGCATGTTTGGCAAGGTAGCCCCAGGCCCCCAGCATGTTTGGCAAGGTAGCCCCAGGCCCCCAGCATGTTTGGCAAGGTAGCCCCAGGCCCCCAGCATGTTTGGCAAGGTAGCCCCAGGCCCCACATGTTTGCAGTACCCCAGGCCCCAGCACCACCAGACAAAATGCTGATAGGAACTGAAGGCAGAACTCTACTCAGAGCTGACAGTGTGTTCGACAGTCAAATCCTTAGATTTGGGCAAATAGACCATAGAAATAAATCTAATTCTAGTTCTGTTTAGCTGAAGTTGTACTTTACACAACTTTTTTAAAATGTTTTTATTTTTTATTTTGTTAGGTAAAATGCCCCACCGTTTTTTATAAGCACATCAATATATTTACAACAGAAAATGTTTTGTCTTTGTAACACAAAAGACAACAGTTGATTTTTTTGGTTCGTGTTTGATAAATGTGTAAGCTGGCTGTGTTAGTGTAATATCCACATGGAACCTACACCATGTAGGAATATTGGTATTGAGACAAGACAAAAACTAGCCAGTTATCGAATATTGTTTTCGTAAGACAGCTGAGCTGACTGAAGACCGCAGGCATTCAACTCGCAGTAGTAGATATCCCCCACGATAACATGTATTTACACGATGTGACTTTTATAGTGTTGTATAATGAGCATCTTATGAAACACATTCTAGACACTCTCACTATCTTACCATAACTGATTTGACAGAGACATATTCCCACAAAATATGCCTCTATGTTATAGAATAGGTCACACTGTAGTATCCCTCAATCATGTGTAGTACTTACTATAGAATGTTGTAGTATACTGTAGATACTACAGTACTGTCTAGATACTACAGTACAGTCTGGGGGAAAACACTGTAGTATCCCTCAATCATGTGTAGTACTTACTATAGAATGTTGTAGTATACTGTAGATACTACAGTACTGTCTAGATACTACAGTACAGTCTGGGGGAAAACACTGTAGTATCCCTCAATCATGTGTAGTACTTACTATAGAATGTTGTAGTATACTGTAGATACTACAGTACTGTCTGGGGGAAAACACTGTAGTATCCCTCAATCATGTGTAGTACTTACTATAGAATGTTGTAGTATACTGTAGATACTACAGTACTGTCTGGGGGAAAACACTGTAGTATCCCTCAATCATGTGTAGTACTTACTATAGAATGTTGTAGTATACTGTAGATACTACAGTACTGTCTGGGGGAAAACACTGTAGTAAATACAGCAATATCCGTAAAAATAAAACTACACTTTTTTAAACTACACTATTTACAGGTTAGAGAAAAGCTCTGATCTATTTGTTCAGACCCCCAGTCCTACCCCATCCTACCCAGTCCTACCCCCCCCAGTCCTACCCCAGGTATATCCCAGTCCTACCCAGTCCTACCCCAGTCCTACCCCAGTCCTACCCCAGGTATATCCCAGTCCTACCCCAGTCCTACCCCAGGTATATCCCAGTCCTACCCCAGTCCTACCCCAGTCCTACCCCAGGTATATCCCAGTCCTACCCCAGTCCTACCCCAGTCCTACCCCAGGTATATCCCAGTCCTACCCCAGTCCTACCCCAGTCCTATCCCAGTCCTACCCCAGTCCTACCCCAGTCCTATCCCAGTCCTACCCCTAGTCCTACCCCAGTCCTACCCCAGTCCTACCCCTGTCCTACCCCAGTCCTACCCCAGTCCTACCCCTGTCCTACCCCAGTCCTACCCCAGTCCTACCCCCAGTCCTACCCCAGTCCTACCCCCAGTCCTATCCCTAGTCCTACCCCAGTCCTACCCCAGTCCTACCCCTGTCCTACCCCAGTCCTACCCCAGTCCTACCCCAGTCCTACCCCAGTCCTACCCAAGTCCTACCCCAGTCCTACCCCAGGTCTATCCCAGTTCTACCCCAGTCCTACCCCAGTCCTACCCCAGGTCTATCCCTGTCCTACCCCAGTCCTACCCCAGTCCTACCCCAGGTCTATCCCTGTCCTACCCCAGTCCTACCCCAGGTCTATCCCAGTCCTATCCCTGTCCTACCCCAGTCCTACCCCAGTCCTACCCCAGGTCTATCCCTGTCCTACCCCAGTCCTACCCCAGGTCTATCCCTGTCCTACCCCAGTCCTACCCCAGTCCTACCCCAGTCCTACCCCAGGTCTATCCCTGTCCTACCCCAGTCCTACCCCAGTCCTACCCCAGTCCTACCCCAGTCCTATCCCAGGTCTATCCCTGTCCCACCCTACCTTGTCCAGACCCCAGTCCTACCCCAGTCCTACCCTACCTTGATCAGACCCCAGTCCTACCCCAGGTCTATCCCAGTCCTACCCCAGTCATACCCAGGTCTACCCCAGTCCTACCCCAGGTCTATCCCAGTCCTACCCCAGGTCTATCCCTGTCCTAACCCTACCTTGTTCAGACCCCAGTCCTACCCCAGGTCTATCCCTGTCCTAACCCTACCTTGTTCAGACCCCAGTCCTACCCCAGTCCTACCCCACCTTGTTCAGACCCCAGTCCTACCCCAGTCCTACCCCAGTCCTACCCTACCTTGTCCAGACCCCAGTTCTACCCTACCTTGTCCATACCCCAGTTCTACCCCAGTCCAACCCTACCTTGTTCAGACCCCAGTTCTACCCCAGTCCTACCCAACCTTGTCCAGACCCCAGTTCTACCCCAGTCCCACCCTACCTTATTCAGACCCCAGTCCTACCCCAGGCCTACCCCAGTCCTACCCTACATTGTTTCAGGCCCCTAGTCCTACCCCAGGTCTATCCCAGTCCTACCCTACCCTGTTCAGACCCCAGTCCTACCCCAGTCCTACCCTACCTTCATCAGACCCCAGTTCTACCCCAGTCCCTACCCCAGTCCTACCCTACCTTGTTCAGACCCCAGTCCTACCCCAGTCCCACCCTACCTTCATCAGACCCCAGGCCTTCCCCAGTCCTACCCTACCTTGTTCAGACCCCAGTCCTACCCCAGTCCTACCCTACCTTGTTCAGACCCCAGTTCTACCCCAGTCTTACCCTACCTTGTTCAGACCCCAGTCCTACCCCAGTCCTACCCTACCTTCATCAGACCCCAGTTCTACCCCAGTCCTCCCCCAGTCAAACCCTACCTTGTTCAGACCCCAGTCCTACCCCAGTCCTACCTTACCTTGTTCAGATCCCAGTCCTACCCCAATCCTACCCCAGTCCTACCCTACCTTGTTCAGACCCCAGTCCTACCCCAGTCATACCCCAGTCCGACCCTACCTTGTTCAAGACCCCAGTCCTACCCCAGTCATACCCCAGTCCCACCCTACCTTGTTCAGACCCCAGTCCTACCCCAGTCATACCCCAGTCCTACCCTACAAGTTATGGAACATTTTCTCTTTTAGAAATTCACCAGTAGGTTTCATCAAGGAGAAAGCCTTTCACTTTATGTCAAATAACATTTAATAAAAACACTATAGTAAATACTACAGTAATGTCTGCAAAAACACTATAGTAAATACTACAGTATACTACGGTCTGCAAAAACACTATAGTAAATACTACAGTATACTACGGTCTGCAAAAACACTATAATAAATACTACAGTAATGTCTGCAAAAACACTATAGTAAATACTGCAGTATACTACAGTCTGCAAAAACACTATAGTAAATACTACAGTAATGTCTGCAAAAACACTACAGTAAATACTACAGTATACTACGATCTGCAAAAATTCACTGAAGTGTAATTTAGCGAATACTA
>NC_034202.2:45077260-45174760 GCF_002021735.2 Oncorhynchus kisutch | reverse complement strand
TTCTACCTCCAAGCCATCAGACTGCTGAACAGCTTCTACCCCCCCCAAGCCATCAGACTGCTGAACAGCTTCTACCCCCAAGCCATAAGACTGCTGAACAGCTTCTACCCCCCAAGCCATAAGACTGCTGAACAGCTTCTACCCCCCCAAGCCATAAGACTGCTGAACAGCTTCTACCCCCCCAAGCCATCAGACTGCTGAACAGCTTCTACCCCCCCAAGCCATCAGACTGCTGAACAGCTTCTACCCCCAAGCCATAAGACTGCTGAACAGCTTCTACCCCCCCAAGCCATCAGACTACTGAACAGCTTCTACCTCCAAGCCATCAGACTGCTGAACAGCTTCTACCCCCCCAAGCCATCAGACTGCTGAACAGCTTCTACCCCCAAGTCATCAGACTGCTGAACAGCTTCTACCCCCAAGCCATCAGACTGCTGAACAGCTTCTACCTCCAAGCCATTGGACTGATGAACAGCTTCTACTCCCAAGCCATCAGACTGCTGAACAGCTTCTACCTCCAAGCCATTAGACTGATGAACAGCTTCTACTCCCAAGCCATCAGACTGCTGAATAGCTTCTACTCCCAAGCCATCAGACTGCTGAACAGCTTCTACTCCCAAGCCATCAGACTGCTGAATAGCTTCTACCTCCAAGCCATCAGACTGCTGAACAGCTTCTACCCCCCCCAAGCCATCAGACTGCTGAACAGCTTCTACCCCCCAAGCCATCAGACTGCTGAACAGCTTCTACCCCCCCAAGCCATCAGACTACTGAACAGCTTCTACCTCCAAGCCATCAGACTGCTGAACAGCTTCTACCCCCCCCAAGCCATCAGACTGCTGAACAGCTTCTACCCCCAAGCCATAAGACTGCTGAACAGCTTCTACCCCCCAAGCCATAAGACTGCTGAACAGCTTCTACCCCCCCAAGCCATAAGACTGCTGAACAGCTTCTACCCCCCCAAGCCATCAGACTGCTGAACAGCTTCTACCCCCCCAAGCCATCAGACTGCTGAACAGCTTCTACCCCCAAGCCATAAGACTGCTGAACAGCTTCTACCCCCCCAAGCCATCAGACTACTGAACAGCTTCTACCTCCAAGCCATCAGACTGCTGAACAGCTTCTACCCCCCCAAGCCATCAGACTGCTGAACAGCTTCTACCCCCAAGTCATCAGACTGCTGAACAGCTTCTACCCCCAAGCCATCAGACTGCTGAACAGCTTCTACCTCCAAGCCATTGGACTGATGAACAGCTTCTACTCCCAAGCCATCAGACTGCTGAACAGCTTCTACCTCCAAGCCATTAGACTGATGAACAGCTTCTACTCCCAAGCCATCAGACTGCTGAATAGCTTCTACTCCCAAGCCATCAGACTGCTGAACAGCTTCTACTCCCAAGCCATCAGACTGCTGAATAGCTTCTACCTCCAAGCCATCAGACTGCTGAACAGCTTCTACCCCCCCAAGCCATCAGACTGCTGAACAGCTTCTACCCCCCCAAGCCATCAGACTGCTGAACAGCTTCTACCCCCCCAAGCCATCAGACTGCTGAACAGCTTCTACCCCCCAAGCCATAAGACTGCTGAACAGCTTCTACCCCCAAGCCATAAAACTGCTGAAGAGCTTCTACCCCCAAGCCATCAGACTGCTGAACAGCTTCTACCCCCAAGCCATAAGACTGCTGAACAGCTTCTACCCCCCAAGCCATAAGACTGCTGAACAGCTTCTACCCCCCCAAGCCATCAGACTGCTGAACAGCTTCTACCCCCCCAAGCCATCAGACTGCTGAACAGCTTCTACCCCCAAGCCATAAGACTGCTGAACAGCTTCTACCCCCCCCAAGCCATCAGACTACTGAACAGCTTCTACCTCCAAGCCATCAGACTGCTGAACAGCTTCTACCCCCCCAAGCCATCAGACTGCTGAACAGCTTCTACCCCCAAGCCATAAGACTGCTGAACAGCTTCTACCCCCCCAAGCCATAAGACTGCTGAACAGCTTCTACCCCCCCAAGCCATAAGACTGCTGAACAGCTTCTACCCCCCCAAGCCATAAGACTGCTGAACAGCTTCTACCCCCCCAAGCCATCAGACTGCTGAACAGCTTCTACCCCCCCAAGCCATCAGACTGCTGAACAGCTTCTACCCCCAAGCCATAAGACTGCTGAACAGCTTCTACCCCCCCAAGCCATCAGACTGCTGAACAGCTTCTACCCCCCCAAGCCATAAGACTGCTGAACAGCTTCTACCTCCCCAAGCCATAAGACTGCTGAACAGCTTCTACCCCCCCAAACCATAAGACTGCTGAACAGCTTCTACCCCCCCAAGCCATCAGACTGCTGAACAACCAATCAAATGGTTCACTGGACTATTACATTGCCCCCCCCCCTCCATTTTGTTTTGTACACAGCTGCTACTTGCTGTTTATTATCATAGTGACTTCACCATTACCTACATGTACACAGTACCTAACCTGAACCCCCGCACACTGACTCTGTACTGGTACCCCCTGTATATAGCCTCGCTATTATTATGTTATCGTGTTGTTTTTTATTATTTTTTACTATTTTCTTAACTCTTCTTGAACTGCGCTGTAGGTTAAGGGCTTTTAAGTAAACATTTCACGGTAAGGTCTACACTTGTTGTATTCAAAACCGAGTGTGTAATATTCAGTCTGAAGATATTTCTGAAGCCCAAAAAAAAGACAATAATCTCTAGGTCATTTTTGTTAAATAAAGCCAAGTAAATAAGTATACTAAGCTACCAAGCTGCTAGGACAGAACAGACCTGGGGGCACCTTCAATTAGCACTGAAGTGTGAAGTCAGATGTGTGAAAACTCTTGAGCCCAACAAAGAGAGTTTCACAGCCCCTCCCAACCACATTCAGAGGCCTTTGAAGCCCATAAGGCTTATCCCTGTCCAGAGGTCATTACAGTACAGTACCCCATGGATATTAGACATAACACTGCATGGAATAAGTACAAAAATAAGCTCCTCAATGACAATTCAGAGACACTGTTTGCTGACTGCTACAAAGAGGGAAACGTAAGCAACTTAATGTTCCACACAGACCATCCCCTGGCACAGTGCTATAAGAACACACTACCCCTATGTCAAGAGAGAGGGTATTGGCCCAGGGTGGAAACTCAGAATACTAGACATTGTGTACAAGGTGTACAAGTCTGGGACAGTAATGGTGCAGGGACTCCTCATGCAGTTCCATCAGGACGGGATCAAAGAGAGAGAGTACACAGCAGGAAAGAGTCTCTCTGTGTGACGACTCCCCCATCCTGAGTGATTCTCATCACACCTCTTCAAACTGTCCTGCCGAGGAGGAGAGTCACTCCACAACAGCACTGAACACACCCAGGTCCCACAACTGCACTGCTTCTCCATCATTGAGAGGGGTAAATTCACAGTGCTGGAGAGAAACATGGTGGAGCTCAGAGAGCTGGAGAGAGACGTGGTAGAGCTCAGAGAGCTGGAGAGAGACGTGGTGGAGCTCAGAGAGTAGGAGAGAAACATGGTGGAGCTCAGAGAGCTGGAGAGAAACATGGTGGAGCTCAGAGAGCTGGAGAGAGACGTGGTGGAGCTCAGAGAGCTGGAGAGAGACGTGGTGGAGCTCAGAGAGCTGGAGAGAGATGTAGTGGAGCTCAGAGAGCTGGAGAGAGATGTGGTGGAGCTCAGAGAGCTGGAGAGAGACATGGTGGAGCTCAGAGAGCTGGAGGGAGACGTGGTGGAGCTCAGAGAGCTGGAGAGAGACGTGGTGGAGCTCAGAGAGCTGGAGAGAGACGTGGTGGAGCTCAGAGAGCTGGAGAGAGACGTGGTGGAGCTCAGAGAGCTGGAGAGAGAGACGTGGTGGAGCTCAGAGAGCTGGAGAGAGACGTGGTGGAGCTCAGAGAGCTGGAGAGAGACGTGGTGGAGCTCAGAGCTGGAGAGAGACTTGGTGGAGCTCAGCGAGCTGGAGAGAGACGTGGTGGAGCTCAGAGAGCTGGAGAGAGACATGGTGGAGCTCAGAGAGCTGGAGAGATACATGGTGGAGCTCAGAGAGCTGGAGAGAGACATGGTGGAGCTAAGAGAGACATGGTGGAGCTCAGAGAGACATGGTGGAGCTCAGAGAGCTGGAGAGAGACGTGGTGGAGCTCAGAGAGACGTGGTGGAGCTCAGAGAGCTGGAGAGAGACATGGTGGAGCTCAGAGAGAGACGTGGTGGAGCTCAGAGAGAGACATGGTGGAGCTCAGAGAGACATGGTGAAGCTCAGAGAGACGTGGTGGAGCTCAGAGAGACGTGGTGGAGCTCAGAGAGAGACGTGGTGGAGCTCAGAGAGACATGGTGAAGCTCAGAGAGACATGGTGGAGTTCAGAGAGACATGGTGGAGTTCAGAGAGACATGGTGGAGCTCAGAGAGACATGGTGAAGCTCAGAGAGACATGGTGGAGCTCAGAGAGACATGGTGAAGCTCAGAGAGACATGGTGAAGCTCAGAGAGACATGGTGAAGCTCAGAGAGACGTGGTGAAGCTCAGAGAAACGTGGTGGAGCTCAGAGAGACATGGTGAAGCTCAGAGAGACGTAGTGGAGCTCAGAGAGCTATTCCACACAATCCAGACAGAACAAATCCATAAAACAGACCAGCAACAACAACACCCCCCAACAAGACCCGGAGGGCAGAATGTGGAGATGGACGGCCGTCTGAGTGAGTTTACTGCTCTGAATTAAAGAGGCACACTGAAGGACAAGGTCAGAAGAATGAGGTGTGACAGAGAGCACGACACTCGCCCAGACAAGACAGCAGAACAGCCCACCTCAGACCCGGACCACAACCTCAACACCACAATGTGACAGACAACACAGGACCCACCAACCCAACAGACCCCACCCCCTCCTAACAGACCCCACCCCCTCCCAACAGACCCCACCCCCTCCTAACAGCCCACCTCAGACCCGGACCACATCCACAACACATTGGACAGACAACACAGAACCCACCAACCCAACAGACCCCACCCCCTCCTAACAGACCCCACCTCCTCCCAACAGACCCCACCCCCTCCTAACAGACCCCACCCCCTCCCAACAGACCCCACCCCCTCCTAACAGCCCACCTCAGACCAGGACCACAACCTCAATGCCACAATGGGACAGATAACAACAGGACCCACCAACCCAACAGACCCCACCCCCTCTTAACAGACCCCACCCCCTCCTAACAGCCCACCTCAGACCCGGACCACATCCACAACACATTGGACAGACAACACAGAACCCACCAACCCAACAGACCCCACCCCCTCCTAACAGACCCCACCTCCTCCCAACAGACCCCACCTCCTCCCAACAGACCCCAACCCCTCCTTACAGACCCCACCCCCTCCTTACAGACCCGACCCCCTCCTAACAGACCTCACCCACTCCCAACAGACCCCACCCCCTCCTAACAGCCCCCTGTCAGCTCCCCTGACTGCCCCCCCCCCCCTCTGACTACCCCCCCCCCCCCCCCCCCCCCATCTACTGAGGACACACAAAAGCCAGAGGTTGTGCTCCTCATTGACTTAAATGGCAAATACATTCAAGAGGATAAACTTTTTCCCAAACACAAAGTGGCTAAACTCTGGTGCCCAAACACTAGGCCCCAGAGCTGTTGTCAGAGGACAAACACTAGGTCCCAGAGCTGTTGTCAGAGGACAAACACTAGGCCCCAGAGCTGTTGTCAGAGGACAAACACTAGGCATGCCCCAGAGCTGTTGTCAGAGGACAAACACTAGGCATGCCCCAGAGCTGTTATCAGAGGACAAACACTAGGCATGCCCCAGAGCTGTTGTCAGAGGACAAACACTAGTCCCTGGAGCTGTTGTCAGAGGACAGACTAGGGTCCCCCAGTCACATCGTAATTCACATGGGCAAATATTACCTGAGAACCCAGCAGGAAAGGGTGGCCACAGCACTCAAGGGAGTGATTGAAAATGCTTTTTCCACTTTCCCCAACGCACGAGTGGTTATCTCCACCCTGCTACCACAAAGATAATTTTACCCTGCCACCATACAGTGGGTGAATGCAAGCATTTCGTGAGACTGTGCCTAACCTAATGTCTTCCTGGCCCACCACTCCACCCTGGACTTGAACAGCCTTTATGACCAGGTCCACCTCTACAAGGCAGCAATCCCAACTGTTGTCCTGAAGGACATCACCCTCAACCGCAAACCCAGCACCTCACACAGGAGCAACAGAGCAACCGACACCCTGTCCAGACCTGCAAGACCCCCTTCCGAAAGACCTGCACAGAGAGAACCCATACCAAGAGGACCTACACACAGACCCCAGCATCACCAGCCACACCCCGGCCAGCTAAGACCACCCCAAGCAAACCCTGGTCACACCCTATATAGGCACCCCCATATCAGACCTATGCCCCTTCTGCCAACCCCATACCCCCACCACTGCGGCAAGGACCTCAACATGACAGCAGGACATATACCCAGACTGTGAGCAGAGCAACAGGCCCAACCCCCACTATTACACCTGCCCAAGCCCCATCCTGCAACAGGCCCAGCCCCCACTAATACACCCCCCCCCCCAAGCCCCATCCTGCAACAGGCCCAACCCCCACTAATACACCCCCCCCCCCAAGCCCCATCCTGTAACAGGCCCAACCCCCACTATTACACCTGCCCAAGCCCCATCCTGTGACCAAACAGGCAGGTATCAGATTCTCAACATGCTCTGCTTACTCCTACTGTGACGGTCTGATCATAAACCACAAAACAACACACTATGGAACACAAAGCTTCTCATCCTGGAATATACAAGGTCTGAGGTTAACTGCCTTTGGCCTAAAGAGCAGGAACCCAGACTTCATCAAAGAAATTGGAAATACAGACTTTGTCATCCTACAAGAAACATGGAATAAAGGAGACGTGTTGCCCTCTAGGTTACAGAGAGCTGGTATTCCCATCCACCACACTACCAGGTGGGTGGTATAGAGGAGACGTGTTGTCCTCTAGGTTACAGAGAGCTGGTATTCCCATCCACCACACTACCAGGTGGGTGGTATAGAGGAGACGTGTTGTCCTCTAGGTTACAGAGAGCTGGTATTCCCATCCACCACACTACCAGGTGGGTGGTATAGAGGAGACGGACCCACTGGTTCCCCTCTAGGTTACAGAGAGCTGGTATTCCCATCCACCACACTACCAGGTGGGTGGTATAGAGGAGACGGACCCACTGGTTCCCCTCTAGGTGACAGAGAGCTGGTAGTCCCATCCACCACACTACCAGGTGGGTGGTATAGAGGAGATGGACCCACTGGTTGCCCTCTAGGTTACAGAGAGCTGGTAGTCCCATCCACCACACTACCAGGTGGGTGGTATAGAGGAGATGAACCCACTGGTGGCCCTCTAGGTTACAGAGAGCTGGTAGTCCCATCCACCACACTACCAGGTGGGTGGTATAGAGGAGATGAACCCACTGGTGGCCCTCTAGGTTACAGAGAGCTGGTAGTCCCATCCACCAAACTACCAGGTGGGTGGTATAGAGGAGACGTGTTGCCTTCTAGGTGACAGAGAGCTGGTAGTCCCATCCACCACACTACCAGGTGGGTGGTATAGAGGAGACGTGTTGTCCTCTAGGTTACAGAGAGCTGGTATTCCCATCCACCACACTACCAGGTGGGTGGTATAGAGGAGACAGACCCACTGGTTGCCCTCTAGGTGACAGAGAGCTGGTAGTCCCATCCACCACACTACCAGGTGGGTGGTATAGAGGAGACAGACCCACTGGTTGCCCTCTAGGTGACAGAGAGCTGGTAGTCCCATCCACCACACTACCAGGTGGGTGGTATAGAGGAGACAGACCCACTGGTTGCCCTCTAGGTTACAGAGAGCTGGTAGTCCCATCCACCACACTACCAGGTGGGTGGTATAGAGGAGACGTGTTGCCCTCTAGGTTACAGAGAGCTGGTAGTCCCATCCACCACACTACCAGGTGGGTGGTATAGAGGAGACAGACCCACTGGTTGCCCTCTAGGTTACAGAGAGCTGGTAGTCCCATCCACCACACTACCAGGTGGGTGGTATAGAGGAGACAGACCCACTGGTTGCCCTCTAGGTTACAGAGAGCTGGTAGTCCCATCCACCACACTACCAGGTGGGTGGTATAGAGGAGACGTGTTGCCCTCTAGGTTACAGAGAGCTGGTAGTCCCATCCACCACACTACCAGGTGGGTGGTATAGAGGAGACAGACCCACTAGTTGCCCTCTAGGTTACAGAGAGCTGGTAGTCCCATCCACCACACTACAAGGTGGGTGGTATAGAGGAGACGTGTTACCCTCTAGGTTACAGAGAGCTGGTAGTCCCATCCACCACACTACCAGGTGGGTGGTATAGAGGAGATGGACCCACTGGTTCCCCTCTAGGTTACAGAGAGCTGGTAGTCCCATCCACCACACTACCAGGTGGGTGGTATAGAGGAGATGGACCCACTGGTTCCCCTCTAGGTTACAGAGAGCTGGTATTCCCATCCACCACACTACCAGGTGGGTGGTATAGAGGAGACAGACCCACTGGTTGCCTTCTAGGTTACAGAGAGCTGGTAGTCCCATCCACCAAACTACCAGGTGGGTGGTATAGAGGAGACGTGTTGCCCTCTAGGTTACAGAGAGCTGGTATTCCCATCCACCACACTACCAGGTGGGTGGTATAGAGGAGACGTGTTGTCCTCTAGGTTACAGAGAGCTGGTATTCCCATCCACCACACTACCAGGTGGGTGGTATAGAGGAGACGTGTTGTCCTCTAGGTTACAGAGAGCTGGTATTCCCATCCACCACACTACCAGGTGGGTGGTATAGAGGAGACAGACCCACTGGTTGCCCTCTAGGTTACAGAGAGCTGGTATTCCCATCCACCAAACTACCAGGTGGGTGGTATAGAGGAGACGTGTTGCCCTCTAGGTTACAGAGAGCTGGTATTCCCATCCACCAAACTACCAGGTGGGTGGTATAGAGGAGACGTGTTGCCCTCTAGGTTACAGAGAGCTGGTATTCCCATCCACCAAACTACCAGGTGGGTGGTATAGAGGAGACGTGTTGCCCTCTAGGTTACAGAGAGCTGGTATTCCCATCCACCAAACTACCAGGTGGGTGGTATAGAGGAGACGTGTTGACCTCTAGGTTACAGAGAGCTGGTATTCCCATCCACCAAACTACCAGGTGGGTGGTATAGAGGAGACGGACCCACTGGTTGTCCTCTAGGTTACAGAGAGCTGGTAGACCCATCCACCACACTACCAGGTGGGTGGTATAGAGGAGATGGACCCACTGGTTATCCTCTAGGTTACAGAGAGCTGGTAGTCCCATCCACCACACTACCAGGTGGGTGGTATAGAGGAGACATGTTGCCCTCTAGGTTACAGAGAGCTGGTATTCCCATCCACCACACTACCAGGTGGGTGGTATAGAGGAGACGTGTTGTCCTCTAGGTTACAGAGAGCTGGTATTCCCATCCACCACACTACCAGGTGGGTGGTATAGAGGAGACGTGTTGTCCTCTAGGTTACAGAGAGCTGGTATTCCCATCCACCAAACTACCAGGTGGGTGGTATAGAGGAGACGGACCCACTGGTTGCCCTCTAGCCCCCTCCACCACACTACCAGGTGGGTGGTATAGAGGAGACGGACCCACTGGTTGTCCTCTAGGTTACAGAGAGCTGGTATTCCCATCCACCAAACTACCAGGTGGGTGGTATAGAGGAGCCGGACCCACTGGTTGCCCTCTAGCCCCCTCCACCACACTACCAGGTGGGTGGTATAGAGGAGACGGACCCACTGGTTGTCCTCTAGGTTACAGAGAGCTGGTAGTCCCATCCACCAAACTACCAGGTGGGTGGTATAGAGGAGACAGACCCACTGGTTGCCCTCTAGGTTACAGAGAGCTGGTAGTCCCATCCACCAAACTACCAGGTGGGTGGTATAGAGGAGATGGACCCACTGGTTCCCCTCTAGGTTACAGAGAGCTGGTAGTCCCATCCACCACACTACCAGGTGGGTGGTATAGAGGAGACGTGTTGCCCTCTAGGTTACAGAGAGCTGGTAGTCCCATCCACCACACTACCAGGTGGGTGGTATAGAGGAGACAGACCCACTAGTTGCCCTCTAGGTTACAGAGAGCTGGTAGTCCCATCCACCACACTACAAGGTGGGTGGTATAGAGGAGACGTGTTACCCTCTAGGTTACAGAGAGCTGGTAGTCCCATCCACCACACTACCAGGTGGGTGGTATAGAGGAGATGGACCCACTGGTTCCCCTCTAGGTTACAGAGAGCTGGTAGTCCCATCCACCACACTACCAGGTGGGTGGTATAGAGGAGATGGACCCACTGGTTCCCCTCTAGGTTACAGAGAGCTGGTATTCCCATCCACCACACTACCAGGTGGGTGGTATAGAGGAGACAGACCCACTGGTTGCCTTCTAGGTTACAGAGAGCTGGTAGTCCCATCCACCAAACTACCAGGTGGGTGGTATAGAGGAGACGTGTTGCCCTCTAGGTTACAGAGAGCTGGTATTCCCATCCACCACACTACCAGGTGGGTGGTATAGAGGAGACGTGTTGTCCTCTAGGTTACAGAGAGCTGGTATTCCCATCCACCACACTACCAGGTGGGTGGTATAGAGGAGACGTGTTGTCCTCTAGGTTACAGAGAGCTGGTATTCCCATCCACCACACTACCAGGTGGGTGGTATAGAGGAGACAGACCCACTGGTTGCCCTCTAGGTTACAGAGAGCTGGTATTCCCATCCACCAAACTACCAGGTGGGTGGTATAGAGGAGACGTGTTGCCCTCTAGGTTACAGAGAGCTGGTATTCCCATCCACCAAACTACCAGGTGGGTGGTATAGAGGAGACGTGTTGCCCTCTAGGTTACAGAGAGCTGGTATTCCCATCCACCAAACTACCAGGTGGGTGGTATAGAGGAGACGTGTTGCCCTCTAGGTTACAGAGAGCTGGTATTCCCATCCACCAAACTACCAGGTGGGTGGTATAGAGGAGACGTGTTGTCCTCTAGGTTACAGAGAGCTGGTATTCCCATCCACCAAACTACCAGGTGGGTGGTATAGAGGAGACGGACCCACTGGTTGTCCTCTAGGTTACAGAGAGCTGGTAGACCCATCCACCACACTACCAGGTGGGTGGTATAGAGGAGATGGACCCACTGGTTATCCTCTAGGTTACAGAGAGCTGGTAGTCCCATCCACCACACTACCAGGTGGGTGGTATAGAGGAGACGTGTTGCCCTCTAGGTTACAGAGAGCTGGTATTCCCATCCACCACACTACCAGGTGGGTGGTATAGAGGAGACGTGTTGTCCTCTAGGTTACAGAGAGCTGGTATTCCCATCCACCACACTACCAGGTGGGTGGTATAGAGGAGACGTGTTGTCCTCTAGGTTACAGAGAGCTGGTATTCCCATCCACCAAACTACCAGGTGGGTGGTATAGAGGAGACGGACCCACTGGTTGCCCTCTAGCCCCCTCCACCACACTACCAGGTGGGTGGTATAGAGGAGACGGACCCACTGGTTGTCCTCTAGGTTACAGAGAGCTGGTAGTCCCATCCACCAAACTACCAGGTGGGTGGTATAGAGGAGACAGACCCACTGGTTGCCCTCTAGGTTACAGAGAGCTGGTAGTCCCATCCACCAAACTACCAGGTGGGTGGTATAGAGGAGATGGACCCACTGGTTCCCCTCTAGGTTACAGAGAGCTGGTAGTCCCATCCACCACACTACCAGGTGGGTGGTATAGAGGAGATGGACCCACTGGTTGCCCTCTAGGTTACAGAGAGCTGGTATTCCCATCCACCACACTACCAGGTGGGTGGTATAGAGGAGACAGACCCACTGGTTGCCCTCTAGGTTACAGAGAGCTGGTATTCCCATCCACCAAACTACCAGGTGGGTGGTATAGAGGAGATGGACCCACTGGTGGCCCTCTAGGTTACAGAGAGCTGTTATTCCCATCCACCACACTACCAGGTGGGTGGTATAGAGGAGACGGACCCACTGGTGGCCCTCTAGGTTACAGAGAGCTGGTATTCCCATCCACCAAACTACCAGGTGGGTGGTATAGAGGAGACGTGTTGTCCTCTAGGTTACAGAGAGCTGGTAGTCCCATCCACCAAACTACCAGGTGGGTGGTATAGAGGAGACGTGTTGCCCTCTAGGTTACAGAGAGCTGGTATTCCCATCCACCACACTACCAGGTGGGTGGTATAGAGGAGACGTGTTGTCCTCTAGGTTACAGAGAGCTGGTATTCCCATCCACCACACTACCAGGTGGGTGGTATAGAGGAGACGTGTTGTCCTCTAGGTTACAGAGAGCTGGTATTCCCATCCACCACACTACCAGGTGGGTGGTATAGAGGAGACAGACCCACTGGTTGCCCTCTAGGTTACAGAGAGCTGGTATTCCCATCCACCAAACTACCAGGTGGGTGGTATAGAGGAGACGTGTTGCCCTCTAGGTTACAGAGAGCTGGTATTCCCATCCACCAAACTACCAGGTGGGTGGTATAGAGGAGACGTGTTGCCCTCTAGGTTACAGAGAGCTGGTATTCCCATCCACCAAACTACCAGGTGGGTGGTATAGAGGAGACGTGTTGCCCTCTAGGTTACAGAGAGCTGGTATTCCCATCCACCAAACTACCAGGTGGGTGGTATAGAGGAGACGTGTTGTCCTCTAGGTTACAGAGAGCTGGTATTCCCATCCACCAAACTACCAGGTGGGTGGTATAGAGGAGACGGACCCACTGGTTGTCCTCTAGGTTACAGAGAGCTGGTAGACCCATCCACCACACTACCAGGTGGGTGGTATAGAGGAGATGGACCCACTGGTTATCCTCTAGGTTACAGAGAGCTGGTAGTCCCATCCACCACACTACCAGGTGGGTGGTATAGAGGAGACGTGTTGCCCTCTAGGTTACAGAGAGCTGGTATTCCCATCCACCACACTACCAGGTGGGTGGTATAGAGGAGACGTGTTGTCCTCTAGGTTACAGAGAGCTGGTATTCCCATCCACCACACTACCAGGTGGGTGGTATAGAGGAGACGTGTTGTCCTCTAGGTTACAGAGAGCTGGTATTCCCATCCACCAAACTACCAGGTGGGTGGTATAGAGGAGACGGACCCACTGGTTGCCCTCTAGCCCCCTCCACCACACTACCAGGTGGGTGGTATAGAGGAGACGGACCCACTGGTTGTCCTCTAGGTTACAGAGAGCTGGTATTCCCATCCACCAAACTACCAGGTGGGTGGTATAGAGGAGCCGGACCCACTGGTTGCCCTCTAGCCCCCTCCACCACACTACCAGGTGGGTGGTATAGAGGAGACGGACCCACTGGTTGTCCTCTAGGTTACAGAGAGCTGGTAGTCCCATCCACCAAACTACCAGGTGGGTGGTATAGAGGAGACAGACCCACTGGTTGCCCTCTAGGTTACAGAGAGCTGGTAGTCCCATCCACCAAACTACCAGGTGGGTGGTATAGAGGAGATGGACCCACTGGTTCCCCTCTAGGTTACAGAGAGCTGGTAGTCCCATCCACCACACTACCAGGTGGGTGGTATAGAGGAGATGGACCCACTGGTTGCCCTCTAGGTTACAGAGAGCTGGTATTCCCATCCACCACACTACCAGGTGGGTGGTATAGAGGAGACAGACCCACTGGTTGCCCTCTAGGTTACAGAGAGCTGGTATTCCCATCCACCAAACTACCAGGTGGGTGGTATAGAGGAGATGGACCCACTGGTGGCCCTCTAGGTTACAGAGAGCTGTTATTCCCATCCACCACACTACCAGGTGGGTGGTATAGAGGAGACGGACCCACTGGTGGCCCTCTAGGTTACAGAGAGCTGGTATTCCCATCCACCAAACTACCAGGTGGGTGGTATAGAGGAGACGTGTTGTCCTCTAGGTTACAGAGAGCTGGTATTCCCATCCACCAAACTACCAGGTGGGTGGTATAGAGGAGACGGACCCACTGGTGGCCCTCTAGGTTACAGAGAGCTGGTAGTCCCATCCACCACACTACCAGGTGGGTGGTATAGAGGAGATGGACCCACTGGTTGCCCTCTAGGTTACAGAGAGCTGGTATTCCCATCCACCAAACTACCAGGTGGGTGGTATAGAGGAGATGGACCCACTGGTTGCCCTCTAGGTTACAGAGAGCTGGTATTCCCATCCACCACACTACCAGGTGTGAAACAGGGAACATTTTACATCAAGCTAGACATTAAAATGGAAATGATCTCAACAGAGAAAATTGTCCTCATCTGTTCTATCTCCCGAAAATAATCCCCATACTTTAACGATGAGAGAAGCTTCTCCATCCTAGAGATCTACAGGCCCAGTGACGATTTACCATCCTAGAGATCTACAGGCCCAGTGACGATTTACCATCCTAGAGATCTACAGGCCCAGTGACGATTTACCATCCTAGAGATCTACAGGCCCAGTGACGATTTACCATCCTAGAGATCTACAGGCCCAGTGACGATTTACCATCCTAGAGATCTACAGGCCCAGTGACGATTTACCATCCTAGAGATCTACAGGCCCAGTGACGATTTACCATCCTAGAGATCTACAGGCCCAGTGACGATTTACCATCCTAGAGATCAACAGGCCCAGTGACGATTTACCATCCTAGAGATCAACAGGCCCAGTGACGATTTACCATCCTAGAGATCTACAGGCCCAGTGACGATTTACCATCCTAGAGATCAACAGGCCCAGTGACGATTTACCATCCTAGAGATCAACAGGCCCAGTGACGATTTACCATCCTAGAGATCAACAGGCCCAGTGACGATTTACCATCCTAGAGATCAACAGGCCCAGTGACGATTTACCATCCTAGAGATCAACAGGCCCAGTGACGATTTACCATCCTAGAGATCAACAGGCCCAGTGACGATTTACCATCCTAGAGATCAACAGGCCCAGTGACGATTTACCATCCTAGAGATCAACAGGCCCAGTGACCATTTACCATCCTAGAGATCAACAGGCCCAGTGACGATTTACCATCCTAGAGATCTACAGGCCCAGTGACGATTTACCATCCTAGAGATCTACAGGCCCAGTGACGATTTACCATCCTAGAGATCAACAGGCCCAGTGACGATTTACCATCCTAGAGATCTACAGGCCCAGTGACGATTTACCATCCTAGAGATCAACAGGCCCAGTGACGATTTACCATCCTAGAGATCTACAGGCCCAGTGACGATTTACCATCCTAGAGATCTACAGGCCCAGTGACGATTTACCATCCTAGACGATCTACAGGCCCAGTGACGATTTACCATCCTAGACGATTTCCAGGCCCAGTGACGTACTAGTTTGTGGCGACGTAAATGCCAGAACTGGACAAGAACCCTACCTGAAGGTGACAGCATCCCCCAAATATAAATACGAAAGCTTAACCAACTAAAAAAATGGGCCACAACTCTTGCAGCTCTGTTTGAAGCTGGGTATGTCCATAGTCATTGGTAGCCTTCGAGGGGACTCCTATGGTAGGTACACCTATAGCTCATCTCTTGACAGTAGTACTGTAGACTACTTTATCACTGACCTCAACCCAGAGTCTCTTAGAGCATTCAGTCAGTTCACTGACACCCCTATCAGATCACAGCAAAATCACACTCTACTTCAACAGAGCAAAACACAATCGAGGCATCAAAAAAAAAGAAACTGGATAATACTAAGAAATGTTGTAGATGGAAGGAAGATTGTGTGAAAATGTACCAAAAAACAAGTAGACAACAACAAATTCAATCTCTTCTAGACAACTTCCTGGACAGAAGGTTGCACTGTAATAGTGAAAGTGTAAACTTGGCAGTAGGAAACCTAAACAGTATATTTGACCTCTCAACTTCCTTATCGAATCTAAAAATGTCAAGCAGACAACCTAAGAAAATGAACAACAATGACAGATTGTAACGTCTCTCCTCTTCGTCTGATGATGAGGAATAGGAATCATTGGACCAACACGCAGCATTGTAAGTGTTCAGAGTAAATTTAATTAAATAAACTGAACACTGAATGACAACAAAAAAAGAACAACAAAGAGCGTGAACGACACAAAACAGGAAACAACTACCCACAAACTCAGGTGGGAAACCAGGCTACCTAAGTATGGTTCTCAATCAGAGACAATGATTGACAGCTTCCTCTGATTGGGAACCATACCAGGCCAAAAACATAGAAATACAACACACAGAACACAACATAGAATGTAGAACATAGAATGCCCACTCCAACTCACCAAACCAAAATAGGGAATATAAAAAAAGGAACTAAAACGGTTTGATGAAGATGAAGATGAAGAATGCAAAAACGGTTTGATGAAGAATGCAAAAACGGTTTGATGAAGAATGCAAAAACGGTTTGATGAAGAATGCAAAAACGGTTTGATGAAGAATGCAAAACGGTTTGATGAAGAATGCAAAATGGTTGATGAAGAATGCAAAACGGTTTGATGAAGAATGCAAAAACGGTTTGATGAAGAATGCAAAAACGGTTTGATGAAGAATGCAAAAACGGTTTGATGAAGAATGCAAAAACGGTTTGATGAAGAATGCAAAAACGGTTTGATGAAGAATGCAAAACGGTTTGATGAAGAATGCAAAAACGGTTTGATGAAGAATGCAAAAACGGTTTGATGAAGAATGCAAAAACGGTTTGATGAAGAATGCAAAAAACGGTTGATGAAGATGCAAAAACGGTTTGATGAGAATGCAAAAACGGTTTGATGAAGAATGCAAAAACGGTTTGATGAAGAATGCAAAAACGGTTTGATGAAGAATGCAAAAACGGTTTGATGAAGAATGCAAAAACGGTTTGATGAAGAATGCAAAAACGGTTTGATGAAGAATGCAAAAACGGTTTGATGAAGAATGCAAAAACGGTTTGATGAAGAATGCAAAAACGGTTTGATGAAGAATGCAAAAACGGTTTGATGAAGAATGCAAAAACGGTTTGATGAAGAATGCAAAAACGGTTTGATGAAGAATGCAAAAACGGTTTGATGAAGAATGCAAAAACGGTTTGATGAAGAATGCAAAAACGGTTTGATGAAGAATGCAAAAACGGTTTGATGAAGAATGCAAAAACGGTTTGATGAAGAATGCAAAAAACGGTTTGATGAAGAATGCAAAAAACGGTTTGATGAAGGAATGCAAAACGGTTTGATGAAGAATGCAAAAACGGTTTGATGAAGAATGCAAAAACGGTTTGATGAAGAATGCAAAAACGGTTTGATGAAGAATGCAAAAACGGTTTGATGAAGAATGCAAAAACGGTTTGATGAAGAATGCAAAAAACGGTTTGATGAAGAATGCAAAAACGGTTTGATGAAGAATGCAAAAAACGGTTTGATGAAGAATGCAAAAACGGTTTGATGAAGAATGCAAAAAAACGGTTTGATGAAGAATGCAAAAACGGTTTGATGAAGAATGCAAAAACGGTTTGATGAGAATGCAAAAACGGTTTGATGAAGAATGCAAAAACGGTTTGATGAAGAATGCAAAAACGGTTTGATGAAGAATGCAAAAACGGTTTGATGAAGAATGCAAAAACGGTTTGATGAAGAATGCAAAAAACGGTTTGATGAAGAATGCAAAAACGGTTTGATGAAGAATGCAAAAACGGTTTGATGAAGAATGCAAAAACGGTTTGATGAAGAATGCAAAAACGGTTTGATGAAGAATGCAAAAACTTACGAATCTAAGAAGGAACAGCACGTCAGAAATCAGCTCAAGGTAATTGAAGAATCCAAAAAATCAAAATACCTGACCACTGACCCAAAATTAAGGAAATATTTGACTATGTACAGACTCAGTGAGCATAGCCTTGCTATTGAGAAAGACCGCCGTAGACAGACCTGGCTCTCAACAGAAGACAGGCTATTTGCTCACTGCCCACAAAATGAGGTGGAAACTGAGCTGCACTTCCTAACCTCCTGCCCAATGTATGACCATATTAGAGACACATATTTCCTTCAGATTACATGGACACATAAACAATTAACAACAAACCCAATATTAATAAACCCCTATATCTACTGGGTGAAATTCCACAGTGTGACATCACAGCCACAAGATTTGTGACCTGTAGCCACAAGAAAAGGGCAACCAGTGAAGAACAAATACCATCGTAAATTCAATCTATATTTTTGTTCATTTATTTTCCATTTTGTACTTTAACTATTTCAACATTTGAAATGTCTTTATTCTTTTGGAACTTTTGTGAGTGTAATGTTTACTGTTAATTTGTATTGTTCCTTGCACTTTTGTTTGTTGTCTATTTCACTTGCTTTGGCAATATAAACATATGTTTCCCATGCTAATAAAGCCCTTAAATTGAAATAGAATTCAATTGAGAGAGGGAGAGAAAGAGAGAGAGAGAGAGAAAAAGAGAGAGCGAGAGAAAGAGAGAGTGAGAGAAAGAGAGAGAGGAAGGAAAAAGAGACTAATAATCTCTCTCTCTCCCTTTCTCTCCCCCTCCCTCTCTCCCACCCCCCTCTTTCTCCTCTCTTCCACTCCCCTCTCTCCCCTCTCTCCCCTCTCTCTCTCACTCCTCCCTCTCTCCCCTCCCTCACCCCTCTCTCTCCCTCACCCCTCTATCCTCCCTCTCTCTCCTCTCTCTTCCACTCAACACTCTCTCCTCTCTCTTCCACTCCCCATATCTCCCCTCTCTCCCCCTCTCTCTCCCTCACCTCTCTCTCTCTCCTCTCTCTTCCACTCCCCCCCTCTCCCCCTCTCCCTTCTCTCTCCTTCACCCCTCTCTCTCCTCTCTCTCCCACTCCCCTCTCTCTCTCCTCTCTCTCCCACTCCACTCTCTCTCTATCCCACTCCCCTCTCTCTTCTCTCTCTCCCACTCTCCCCTCTCTCTCCTCTCTCTCCCACTCCACTCTCTCTATTCCCCACCCTCTCTCTCCCACTCCCCTCTCTCTCTCTTCTCTCTCCCACTCCCCCCTCTCTCTCCTCTCTCTCCCACTCTCCACTCTCTTTCCCTCTTTCTTTTTCCTCTCTCTCCATCCCTCTAATTCTGCCCTTCTCTCCTCCCTTTCCCCCTTTCTCTCTCTCCTCCCTTTCCCCCTTTCTCTCTCTCCTCCCTTTCCCTTTCCCCCCTCTCTCTCCCCATCTATTCACAGTGATGTGGTTCTATACAAGGTTACTCCATTAGCCAGCAGGATAGGAACAATGGGAAACTGCATCAAGCAGGTGGTGCTTTCTGAGTTGAACAGAAGAGACTGTGTGTGTGTGTGTGTGTGTGTGTGTGTGTGTGTGTGTGTGTGTGTGTGTGTGTGTGTGTGTGTGTGTGTGTGTGTGTGTGTGTGTGTGTGTGTGTGTGTGTGTGTGTGTGTGTGTGTGTGTGTGTGTGTGCAGCAATGGTACTCATTGGAGTTATAGTACTAGCTTTCTGAATGGACAGACTGGGTGAGTGAATGGTGGATTAGCAGAGCTGCTGTTTTCTTACTGTATAGAGTTAATTTCCATTTCAAATGACCAAACAATATAATAAATACATAATAAAAACAATTAGACGACTAATTAGTAAAAAAATAATAATGTAAACCAACATGGTGGACTGTTTGAAATTAATTTCATTGAAATAACCAGAAAAACCACATGATTTCACCTGTTGAAAATCAAATGATTTGACCTTTACACGTTTTGTGAAATCATCTGAAAACCTGAAAAGTGTTTTTTTTTTTTACATTTCACGACTTGACGATGTGGATTTTCTGATCTGAAATAAAACTGTGTTTATAATTGTGTTTTTTTGTTGTTGATTCCATTTTACGTGATCACAAACTTTCACATTTAGATAAAAATGTTTACATGATAAAACCGTCAGAACCTCTTCGATGACAGCAACATGTATTTCCTGTTTCGCCGACAAGGGTCTGTCGGAGATTTATTGGCAAGAGTTCAATTATACACTTTTTGATAGAAAGTTGCCAAGGATCCAAGTCAGTAATTGTGATACTGACAACACCAACTAAAAAGTAGCAGTGCTCAGGGACACTTGACATGAAGGCCTAGATTCAATCGAATCAAGCATAAACATGCGATAGCATAGCTGGTGTGTTGGTTGTGTCGGAGGTGCGTTAGCGCTATCAAATCAGTGAGCTGGAGTATATAGCCACTGTCTCAATACTGGAACTCATTTACATGTCTAATATCCAGAGTGATTTACAGTGCATTCAACTAAGGTTGTGGTGGGGTGCGTACTGGCGGCAGAGAAGTCAGGCGCAGGAGAACAAAAACTGATATACAATAGTGCAGTTTAACAAACAAAAAACACTGTTAACAGAACAATAAATCAATGGGTTAACAAAACCCATTACACACCGGCATAACGTGCACAAGCACTACAATAAACACTTCCGGACAAGGACATGGGGGGAGAAACACACCTGAGAACCCAGCAGGAAATACATGTAATGATGGAATTGAAACCAGGTGTGTGGGAAGACAAGACAAAACAAATGGAAAATGAAAGGTGGATCGGCGATGGCTAGAAGACCGGTGAATGTCGCCCGAACAAGGACAGGGAAATGACCATACAAAGGTAGATAAACAACAACATACCACAGTCATAATAAGTATACATTTTCTGTAACTGTTAGTGAGAATGCTATTGCTATTGCTAATGCTAATGCTGTTGCTAATGCTATTGTTATTGCTACATGCTAATGCTATTGCTATTGCTATTGCTGTTGCTATTGCTATTGCTATTGCTAATGCTGTTGCTAATGCTATTGTTATTGCTACATGCTAATGCTATTGCTATTGCTATTGCTGTTGCTATTGCTATTGCTATTGCTATTGCTATTGCTATTGCTAATGCTATTGTTATTGCTACATGCTAATGCTATTGCTATTGCTATTGCTGTTGCTATTGCTATTGCTATTGCTAATGCTATTGCTAATGCTATTGTTATTGCTACTTGCAAATGTATGAAAGTATTTTATACTTGTATTTAGTAGTTTATTTTGATACGTTGACCTTTATGGTATTTTGTAATTGTTATTTGTAAATTCTATTTATTTATTTTTTTGTCCATCCCTGGGTGAAGACAATGTGCTGACGGTGGCTAATTAGCATATTTGGGGGTTTAAAATATGTTTTATTTGTGCCAACCATCAGTGGAAATGTTGTACCAGTTTAAGCTTATCATTAAGTTGCCAGAGGTTGAACACCTCTTTTGCCATTGTCACTCCACTGCTAAGACTTTGTATTTTCCAGTAGCTTAAATGGCAGCTAGTTCACAGGAAGTTTATAATTTGATTTTCAATAACTTAATGCCAACTAGTTACATGTGAAAGTACAATTACAAGTAATGTATTTGTAGCTAATCCATCATACTCACTGGCCCGATAGTCTGGTAGGAAAGTGAGTATTGCAATGACTAGCTATAAGTGAAATACATTATGGTTCTCTGGTATCACATGGATTTATGTCAGGTAGCAGTGTTTTTTCTGCTGTTTCAAGCAGACACGCTTTTTTCATGAAGCTAGTCGAAGATCTGTAGATGAAGTCTGAGCCCCTTCTTCGGTGATTGGACAACAGTAGGGATTCTTTGGCTTCCCGAGCGGCGCAGTGGTCTAAGGCATTGTATCGCAGTGCTAGCTGTGCCACTAGAGAGCCTGGTTAGAGTCCAGGCTCTGTCGCAGCTGGCCACGACTGGGAGACACATGGGGTGGCGCACAATTGGCCCAGAGTCATCTGGATTAGGGGATTAGGGGTGTGGCTGGCAGGAATGTTCTTCATACCAATTATTTTAATGCACTTTTTTCCCGCTTGATAATTTCTGCACTGAACATCATGTGACTAAGAACTCCTTGGCAAAAAAACGCCTAAATTAATTATAGGATTCTTGAGTGAGATTAGATTAACGTGGACTATTTTGAGGAAGCGAACAGCACCAGTCAAAAATGTGGACACATCCAGGGTTTTCATTTATGTTTAACTCCACATGCAGAGATCAAAAATCATAAATTTGGACTCATCAGACCAAAGAACAGATTTCCACCGGTCTAATGTCCATTGCTCTTGTTTCTTGGCCCAAGCTAGTCTCTTCTTCATATTGGTGTCCTTTAGTAGTGGTTTCTTTGCATCAATTTGAACATGACGTCCTGATTCACCCAGTATCCTCTGAACAGTTGATGTTGAGATGTGTCTGTGAAACATTTATTTGGGTTGCTGGTAACTGTAATGAACTTATCCTCTGCAGCAGAGGTAACTCTGGGTCTTCCTTTCCTGTGGCGGTCCTCATGAGAGGAAGTTTCATCATAACGCTTGATGCAACTCAGTTTAGAAAAATGTTTAAAAGTTCTTGCCTTCCGCATTGACTGACCTTCATGTCTTAAAGTAATGATGGACTGTCTTTTCTCTTTGCTTAATTGAGCTGTTCTTACCATAATATGGACTTGATCTTTTGCCAGATAGGGACAACTTCTGTATTCTGTTGGGGAATAATCAGAATTAGTTGGGTAACATAGATAAGATGTTTTATTTTCATTATATGCTTGTGAGTTACTTCTCATCAAAATGTCTATGTTTGGATAATACTGTTGGCCGGTTGCAGTTATCTGTTCTCTGTCCTGGGGTCAGTTACTTGGGCCACAGAAAGGGGAGGGGTCAAGCTTGTCTTCATATGTAGACATATCTTTTAAACCAATTATCTCTTGGCTCCACAATGTCTGTGTGCCAGTCACTGTGTCTCTGTGATCTTGTCCAGGAGGGGTGTATTTGATATATGCCTGTTGATAGGTTTTGTTTTATGGTCCTGAGAGCGAGATAAGAACATAGTTTAGGAGACAAAGCTGAACGATAATTTATAGCCAATGCTGTCTGGCTATGTGTGTCTTTGCTATAAAGGATCTCAGTTGCAATGTGTAAGGACGCTCAGAGAATTCATTTATAGACACTGAATTGATCTGAGAGTCACAGGGTTGTGATGGAGCTCATATAATTAAAGATGGACTTTGTGATAACTAACTCTTACTTGTGTGTGGTTTGCTCTCATGATTTGGTAAATACAGGAAATGTCCACTACAATACCACCCCTACCTTGTCACAACACAACTGATTGGCTCAAACGCATTAAGACGGAAAGAAATTCCTCAAATGAACTTTTAACAAGGCAAACTTGTTCATTGAGATTCATTCCAGGTGACTACCTCATGAAGCTGGTTGAGAGGCCAAGACTGTGCAAAGCTGTCATCAAGGCAAAGGGTGAAGAACCTCAAGTATAAAATATGTTAGGATTTTTTTGGTTACTACATGATTCCATATGTGTTATTTCATAGTGTTGATGTCTTCACTATTATTCTACAATGTAGAAAATAGTCAAAATAAAGAAAAACCCTGGAATGAGTAGGTATCCAAACTTGACTGGTACTGTACTTGCTACTGTGTCTTAAGATGGACAAACAGTAATATTGTCTTTAACCAGGACAGGCTCATTGAAATTTAAAATCTATTTTTCAAGAGTGTCCTGGCCAAGATAGGCAGCACCAACACATTACAAACATTACAGACAAACAACATGAAAAACCACAAGGTAAAAACCATAGAATTCACAAGACAAAAACAAAATAACAAAATCAAAAACAGCAATTTAAAAACATTGACAGGTCAGGGAATCAGTCTGAAGATCATTCATCAGTGATTTAAAAACAATACCAAATCGGGACAAGTTCTTCCAGTTTAAAAGTATTTTGTAAGGCGTTCCAAGACGATGGCGCATGAATGAACAGCGCTCACCTCGGTTGTCATGAAGAGATTTGAGCACTTTGTCATAACCCTCACTGACCCTCACTGAAAACCCTTGCTGACCCTCACTGAAAACCCTCACTGACCCTCACTGAAGACCCTCACTGACCCTCACTGAAGACCCTCACTGATGCCTCCTCCTGACTGCAGTTGGCTTACAGAGCAGAACAGGGCGATACTGTCAACACGGACAAATCCTCAAGCACCTTGATAACCCACAAACATAAGCAAATATGGTTTGTGGACTACAGCTCTGCGTTCAATAACATCATCCCAGAACTGCTACAAGACAAACCCTCGCAGCTGAACGTGTCCAGCAACATCTGTCAGTGTCTGCCACCTAGCCACCAAACATTACTGTAGGTCACTCTGGATAAGAGCGTCTGCCACCTAGCCACCGAACATTACTGTAGGTCACTCTGGATAAGAGCGTCTGCCACCTAGCCACCGAACATTAATGTGGGAGGACACCGTCCCAGCCCCTAGCGGGAGGACACGGCCCCAGCCCCTAGCGGGAGGACACGGCCCCAGCCCCTAGCGGGAGGACACAGCCCTAGCCCCTAGCGGGAGGAAAACGTCCCAGCTCCTAGCGGGAGGTCACCGTCCCAGCCCCTAGTGGGAGGACACAGCCCCAGCCCCTAGCGGGAGGACAACGTCCCAGCCCCTAGTGGGAGGACACCGTCCCGGCGGTCACCAAGGCACACCAGCGGATATCTCTCAGTCAATGCAGATCCGGTTTTTTTTAACACTCGTTGAGTCCATCCTCACCTCCTACATCACCGTCGGGTTTGGATCCTACTGCAAGGGCAAATGGCAACTCATTTTCCAGTCTGCAGAGAGGGTCATCGGCGACCACTTGCTCTCCATCGAGGTTGTGCATGACTCCTGGAACCCGTGTAAGAATCATAATCCCAGACTCCTCCCAACCCTTCCTCCAAATATTCACCTCTGGCGAAAACCTCCCGCCACCTGAAACGTTTGTTCCCTATGGAAGCGATCTGTCAGAACTCCCCCCCCCCCCCCACAATCAATAACAGAAAACAAACGTCCTGCAGGTTGAGTTTTTAAAAAAGGCTTCTGGCAAACAGTTGTGGCAAGCCTTTGGCCAATTTGTCGCAAAATTGTGGCAAACTAATATTTTCACATGCAAATTATTTTAATTTTTTGGGTAAACTGTTGCGATACATTTTGTAACAACTTGTGAATTTCTGGCAAACAATTCTGGGAAATCAATTCTGGGAACTGAGTATCAATACGCAAACTAGATCAGGTTTTTTGGTTACTGTGTGTATCTACACATAATCCAATTCACATAATTTTAAATGAACTTACTGCTCAGAGAAAAAAAATGAAACGTTCTAAAATTAAGTAAATATGTAGTAAATATTAACCTTAATTAATATTTAATTAATATTAATTAATATTTAATTAATATTCATATTAATTTTGTAAAACACACTGACCTGTCAATGTTTTTAATTCAACCCACTGGAGTGTGTTGTGCTTAACCCAGCTGCGGGGTAAATTAGACAATATTTCTGTGTTAAAACAACCCAGTGTGTTGGGTTGTAACATAAACCCAGTGGGTTGTGGGATTGATTGGTAATGTTTAATGTAATCCTAATCCTATTTTCAGTGACATCCTAACTTCATTTTGCTTGCATTTTTTTGCCATCGTGACCATCCCAGCCCTTTCTTACACCCCATCAAGATACAATGTTGAAATAGAATCATTCATTTGTACATTTCAGAACATGCAGTTGAAGTCGGAAGTTTACATACACTTAGGTTGGAGTCATTAAAACTAGTTTTTCAACCACTCCACAAATTTATTGTTAACAAACCATAGTTTTGGCAACTCGGTTAGGACATCTACTTTGTGCGTGACACAGGTATTTTTCCCAACAATTGTTTACAGACAGATTATTTCACTTATAATTCAATGTATCACAATTCCAGTGGGTCAGAAATTTACATACACTAAGTTGACTGCCTTTAAACAGCTTGAAAATTCCAGAAAATGATGTCATGGCTTTGGGAGCTTCTGATAGGCTAATTGACATAATTTGAGTAAATTGGAGGTGTTTCTGTGGATGTATTTCAAGGCCTACCTTCAAACTCAGTGCCTCTTTGCTTGACATCATGGGAACATTTAAAAAAATCAGCCAAGACCTCAGAACAAATTGTATACCTCCACAAGTAGGGTTCATCCTTGGGAGCAATTTCCAAACGCCTGAAAGTACCATGTTCATCTGTACAAACAAGAGTACGCAAGTATAAACACCATGGGACCACGCAGCCGTCATACCGTTTAGGAAGGAGACGCGTTCTGTCTCCTAAAGATGAGATATTGGCGCGAAAAGTGAAAACCAATCCCAGAACAACAGCAAAGGACCTTGTGAAGATGCTGGAGGAAACAGGTACAAAAGTATCTCTATCCACAGTAAAACGAGTCCCATATCGACATATCCTGAAAGGCTGCTCAGCAAGGAAGAAGCCACTGCTCCAAAACCGTCATAAAAAAGCCAGACTACGGTTTGCAACTGCACATGGGGACAAAGACTGTATTGTTTGGAGAAATGTCCTCTGGTCTGATGAAACAAAAATAGAACTGCTTGGCCATAATGACCATCGTTATGTTTGGAGGAAAAAGGATAGGCTTGCAAGCCAAAGAACACCATCCCAATCGTGAGGCACGGGGGTGGCAGCATCATGATGTGGGGGTGCTTTGCTGCAGGAGGGACTGGTGCACTTCACAAAATAGATGGCATCATGAGAAAGCAAAAATTACGTGGATTTGATATATTGAAGCAACATCTCAAGACAGCAGTCAGGAAGTTAAAGCTTGGTTGCAAATGGGTCTTCCAAATGGACAATAACCCCCATGCACACTTCCAAAGTTGTGGCAAAATGGCTTTAGGATAAACGATTCTCTCTACTATTATTCTGACATTTCACATTCTTAAAATAAAGTGGTGATCCTAACTGACCTAAGACAGGGAATTGTTACTTGGATTAAATGTCAGGAAATGTGAAAACTGAGGTTAAATGTATTTGGCTAAGGTGTATGTAAACTTCCAACTTCAACTGTACATCAGAGAATTGTCCATAATGTACAGGAATATATACATTTTTAAATAGCACATTGAAACAAAGCCCTATTGTCTAAGTATGTGTTATTTCACAGGATAATAATGAATCCCATTTTATGAAAACTTAAAATGTATATATATTATTTCATGAAGCAAACATCAGACTAAAGCTTCAGTTGAACTAGATGTGCAAAATGAGAAAAACAAAGCATGCGGTCGACACTGTCTTAAAACCTCTTGAATTATGTAAAACTATCCTAACTTAACATTATGTAAAACTATCCAAACTTAACATTATTTAAAACTATCCAAACTTAACATTATTTAAAACTATCCTAACTTAACATTATTTAAAACTATCCAAACTTAACATTATTTAAAACTATCCTAACTTAACATTATTTAAAACTATCCAAACTTAACATTATTTAAAACTATCCTAACTTAACATTATTTAAAACTATCCTCTTGAAACTAGGGGGCACTATTTTTATGTTTGGGAAAATAACGTTCCCAAAGTAAACGGCCTATTTCTCAGGACCAGATGCTAGAATATGCATATAATTGATAGATCGGGATAGAAAACACTCTAAAGTTTCCAAAACTGTCAAAATATTGTCTGTGAGTATAACAGAACTGATATTGCAGGCGAAACCCTGAGGAAAATCAAACCAGGAAGTGGCTTCTATTTTGAAAACTCCATGTTCCATAGCCTGCCTTTGCTCCATTTAAAGGGATATCAACCAGATTCATTTTCCTATCGGATCCTCAAGGTGTCAACAGTCTTTAGACATAGTTTTAGGCTTTTCTTTTGAAAAATGAGCAGAGAAAGGTAACATCGTGTCATTGTATGGCCGGGTGCCCGTAGCGTTTTGCTTGGCGCAACAGAGTTTGGGCAGCCATTGCCTTTCCCTCTCCTACTGAATAAGACAGTTGTGGTTGATATATTATCGATTATATATTTTAAAAACAACCTGAGGATTGATTATAAAAAAAACGTTTGACATGTTTCGGTGGACATTACGGATACTTTGTGGAATTTGTCTGCGTTGTCGTGACCGCTCTTTCCTGTGGATTTCTGAACATAACGCACCAAACAAACGTCGGTATTTTGGATATAAAAAATAATCTTTATGGAACAAAAGGAACATTTGCTGTCTAACTGGGAGTCTCGTGAGTAAAAACATCCAAAGATCATCAAAGGTAACCGATTAATTTGCTTTTTCTGATTTTCGTGACCAAGCTACTTGATGCTTGTTGTTCATAATGTTTTGTCTAGTGATCGATAAACTTACACAAACGCTTGGATTGCTTTCGCTGTAAAGCATCATTTCAAAATCTGAGACGACAGGTGGATTAACAAAAGGCTAAGCTGTGTTTTGTTATATTGCACTTGTGATTTCATGAATATAAATATGTTTAGTAATATAATTTGAATGTGACGCTATGAAATTCAGTTGTTGTTGATGACAATTATCCCGCTAAAGGGTAGCGTCAAGAAGTTCTAAGAAGCAGTATGTGTAAAGTACTTAAGTAAAAATACTTTAAAGTACTACTTAAGTAAATTTTGGGGGTATCTGTACTTTACTATCATGTACTTTTTACTTCACTTGTTTGAACTTTCGAACTAGGTTCCATTGGGAAGGCTAATAAAGCCTTTTTTTTAATCAAAAGCAATCACTTTTGCATGTGAAAATACAGAATCCTGCTCCACGTGCTTAATTACTTCACTTTTGTTTTGAGCTGACTTCGCCCTGGGCTTTGAATGGCAGACCGTTTCCGGAACGAATGCGATCAATTTTCATCTGGTGCAAAAACAAATCCTGACGGGCGCCCGGGCCCAACTAATCGAATCCCCTCACTCACACACACACACACACACACACACACACACACACACACACACAGACACACATAGACACACAGTGCTCAACCAATGGGCAGCCCTGATTGGTTAACCAACTCTTTCAGTCACCATTGTGTGGGCGGGACTAAGACTCTCTCGTTCCTTCCTGAGCTCAAAGCGGCACTTTTCCGATTCTGTGTGAGAGAGCAGAGCGGACTACGCCAACATCTCTTCTTCTTACCAGAGGAAATACACACCGACTCATTCTCACAGCTACGGAGCAGTTACACCTTATCAGTACTCTACCGAATTACCGGGACATCTTCTACCCAAGGAGACTAGAATAAAGAAAGGAAAAACACGTTAAACGGTTAAATTAGAGGAGCCGATATACCGATATCCCAGCAACACGAAAGACAGACTTGGCTAGTCCACCAGGATAACATACCGGAGCTTTCGGGAGCACGAGGAAAGGGAGAGGGATAAAGGAGGAGAAGACAGGATGATTCTCAAGCATCATTTGGTTCTGACGCTGTGCGCCGTCTACGGGATACTGCTAAAAGGTTAGACTGCTGTTTTTAACTTTGAGTGTAAAAAAATATTTGAGTGTGTGTGTGTGCCTGCGTGTGTTTGTTTGTTTGTTTGAGAGAGAGAGAGATGCGGGAGGAGGTGATGGAGACTGGGTGAGGAGAGTGGAGAGTCTCATGGGTCATTTGCGGGCATTATTTTCACGCTGCGCCTGGGGGGGCACTGCCCTGTCACGCACGGGGTCTCGCATGCGTCGGAGTGTGTGTGTGTATGTGTGTCGCTGGGGTGCCCTGTCATGCATAGGGTCTCAGATACGTGCTAATGCAATGGATTAAACGCGATACAATTTGCATAATTTGTTGGATGTGATTTGGGAGCCTACGGGGGCTTGTTGTGCTCGCACACTCGCAGTTTGTGTGTGTGCGCGCGTGCGTGTTAGTGTGTTTTAAATGCTGAAATGAACGGTAAACGGTTAAGAACGCACCGCACACACCTCAGAGGCAAGGCATCCTCCCTGGTACGCAGGTTGTTGTTGCCGCTTCAACACACACACACACACACACACACACACACACACACACACACACACACACGCACATAATGTTGTCTCATTATCGGTTAATTATGAATAGTCTGAAATCAAATAGAGGAAAATGTGTAATAGACTATAACACTTTTCTTCTCACGACGAGTCATTCAGTTAAGGACGTTAGTGTAAAACGTTTAGTCGGTAATACGTCTCGGGCTTTAGCCGTGCACTCGTGAATTCGTAGTTAGGCTATGTGCAGCAGGAGTCGCCCAATGTTGACTCTTGGGCGTTTATTTAGGGCTCTACACACAACAAGATCTCATAGTTTCCCTTTGACATTTTGCCGTATTGTGATTAGAGTCCAAAAAATATATACGCGTTGTTACAGTGTTCATTCCGCGTTGTTACAGTGTTCATTATGCGTGGTTACAGTGGTTAACAGAAACAACTCAAAGGTTGACACTTAAGACATTCATTCCGAGTGGAAAAGGTTAGGGCTCAAATCAAAATAGTTTAAAAAAAAACGAAGTGCTATTACCATCAGGTATTCTCAAGGCTTGCTAAAGCATTGCAGTGGGGCAGGGGTCTAAGCAGCCAGCTCCGAGCATCACGAGTTCAATCCCAGTGCCCTTTAGGCTGAGTGATTGTAGACCAATAGCCCGTTATTCAGCAGCCTAATAGATGGTTTTAACTGGAGAACGGGGGAGAATGATTAGAGCATGAACAGGAGAAAATATAGAACGGAGAATGAGTAGAGAGTATGAATGCGCGAATTGATAGAGCATGGATAGAATGGGAGAATTGATAGAGCATAGATAGAATGGGAGAATTGATAGAGCATGGATAGAATGGGAGAATTGATAGAGCATAGATAGAATGGGAGAATTGATAGAGCATAGATAGAATGGGAGAATTGATAGAGCATAGATAGAATGGGAGAATTGATAGAGCATAGATAGAATGGGAGAATTGATAGAGCATAGATAGAATGGGAGAATTGATAGAGCATAGATAGAATGGGAGAATTGATAGAGCATAGATAGAATGGGAGAATTGATAGAGCATAGATAGAATGGGAGAATTGATAGAGCATAGATAGAATGGGAGAACAGATTAGTTCAAGCTTCACTCCGTTGATTGGTGGAGTGTGATTTTTGGAACAGCAGACACCTTTTTGTCATGTGATTGCCTCACCAGTCCCACACTGGGGTGATAGCAAAGTGATTTTGTGAAAGCGAGGAAAAGTCTCCTTCCCTTGCTAGTAGCAGCTAGCTGGCAGCCTGGCTGTTTTTTTTGTTGGTGTGGATGATCTCAATGATGTGTGTGTCCACTCCTCCGCACACTCCACTGTCTTCCTGAAGAAGCTCACATCCGCTACAAGACCATGGTACTTGTCTACGGAGCAGCAAAGAAATAACTGCCTCTCCTTATCTTCAGGCTCTGCTCCAACTCTAAGACAGTAGAATCCCTGTCCATCTTCTGAAAACACAGAGCACCACCCTTTTTGTTGTTGTTGTTGTTGTTGACATTTTTCTACCTTTCTAGCTCTGACTCAGCTGATAGCTACTTTATTGCGTTAAAATGTCCTGACTATGACTGGTCCACCTAGCTATCTGAAGATGAATGTACTGACTATGACTGGTCCACCTAGCTATCTGGAGATGAATGTACTGACTATGACTGGTCCAACTAGCTATCTGGAGATGAATGTACTGACTATGACTGGTCCACCTAGCTATCTGGAGATGAATGTACTGACTATGACTGGTCCAACTAGCTATATGGAGATGAATGTACTGACTATGACTGGTCCAACTAGCTATCTGAAGATGAATGTACTGACTATGACTGGTCCACCTAGCTATCTGAAGATGAATGTACTGACTATGACTGGTCCACCTAGCTATCTGGAGATGAATGTACTGACTATGACTGGTCCACCTAGCTATCTGGAGATGAATGTACTGACTATGACTGGTCCACCTAGCTATCTGAAGATGAATGTACTGACTATGACTGGTCCACCTAGCTATCTGGAGATGAATGTACTGACTATGACTGGTCCACCTAGCTATCTGGAGATGAATGTACTGACTATGACTGGTCCACCTAGCTATCTGGAGATGAATGTCCTGACTATGACTGGTCCACCTAGCTATCTGGAGATGAATGTCCTGACTATGACTGGTCCACCTAGCTATCTGGAGATGAATGTACTGACTATGACTGGTCCACCTAGCTATCTGGAGATGAATGTACTGACTATGACTGGTCCACCTAGCTATCTGTAGATGAATGTACTGACTATGACTGGTCCACCTAGCTATCTGTAGATGAATGTACTGACTATGACTGGTCCACCTAGCTATCTGGAGATGAATGTACTGACTATGACTGGTCCACCTAGCTATCTGGAGATGAATGTACTGACTATGACTGGTCCACCTAGCTATCTGGAGATGAATGTACTGACTATGACTGGTCCACCTAGCTATCTGTAGATTAATGTACTGACTATGACTGGTCCACCTAGCTATCTGGAGATGAATGTACTGACTATGACTGGTCCACCTAGCTATCTGGAGATGAATGTACTGACTATGACTGGTCCACCTAGCTATCTGTAGATGAATGTACTGACTATGACTGGTCCACCTAGCTATCTGTAGATGAATGTACTGACTATGACTGGTCCACCTAGCTATCTGTAGATGAATGTACTGACTATGACTGGTCCACCTAGCTATCTGTAGATGAATGTACTGACTATGACTGGTCCACCTAGCTATCTGAAGATGAATGTACTGACTATGACTGGTCCACCTAGCTATCTGAAGATGAATGTACTGACTATGACTGGTCCACCTAGCTATCTGAAGATGAATGTACTGACTATGACTGGTCCACCTAGCTATCTGAAGATGAATGTACTGACTATGACTGTGATATGTGGTTGTCTCCCCTCAGCTATCTTAAGATGAATGAACAAACTGTAAACCGTTTCAGATAAGAACGTCTGCCAAATTACTCAAACGTTTTTTTTAAAACGTGTGTGTCCCTGCCCATTCCTTCAGATGAAATAGGGAGAGAGAGTGTGAGATAATGTGTGTTTGTGTTTGTGTGTGTTGATGTTGCTTTGAGAGACTAGTTAAGGATCATATCACTTCAATCTTACCCAACACCCTAGACCCATTACAATTTGTGTACCTCCCCAAAAGGTAAAATAAAGGGGGGTGGGGGGGGGGGAATTAAACGGATTCATTGCACTGCCCTATCCCCATCTGGACAAGACTAATACCTACAGTACCCTGCCCTATCCCCATCTGGACAAGACTAATACCTACAGTACCCTGCCCTATCCCCATCTGGACAAGACTAATACCTACAGTACCCTGCCCTATCCCCATCTGGACAAGACTAATACCTACAGTACCCTGCCCTATATTCATCTGGACAAGACTAATACCTACAGTACCCTGCCCTACCCCCATCTGGACAAGACTAATACCTACAGTACCCTGCCCTACCCCCATCTGGACAAGACTAATACCTACAGTACCCTGCCCTATCCCCATCTGGACAAGACTAATACCTACAGTACCCTGCCCTATATTCATCTGGACAAGACTAATACCTACAGTACCCTGCCCTACCCCCATCTGGACAAGACTAATACCTACAGTACCCTGCCCTACCCCCATCTGGACAAGACTAATACCTACAGTACCCTGCCCTATCCCCATCTGGACAAGACTAATACCTACAGTACCCTGCCCTATCCCCACCTGGACAAGACTAATACCTACAGTACCCTGCCCTATCCCCATCTGGACAAGACTAATACCTACAGTACCCTGCCCTACCCCCATCTGGACAAGACTAATACCTACAGTACCCTGCCCTATCCCCATCTGGACAAGACTAATACCTACAGTACCCTGCCCTATCCCCATCTGGACAAGACTAATACCTACAGTACCCTGCCCTACCCCCATCTGGACAAGACTAATACCTACAGTACCCTGCCCTATCCCCATCTGGACAAGACTAATACCTACAGTACCCTGCCCTATCCCCACCTGGACAAGACTAATACCTACAGTACCCTGCTCTAGCCCCATCTGGACAACAGGAATACCTACAGTTCCCTGCCCTACCCCCATCTGGACAAGACTAATAACTACAGTACCCTGTAATACCTACAGTACCCTATAATTACTGTCTATACTGTCTATACACACCATCCTGTATAACTACTGTCTATACACACCATCCTATATGACTACTGTCTATACTGTCTATACACACCATCCTGTATAACTACTGTCTATACTGTCTATACACACCATCCTGTATAACTACTGTCTATACACACCATCCTATATGACTACTGTCTATACTGTCTATACACACCATCCTGTATAACTACTGTCTATACACACCATTCTGTATAACTACTGTCTATACACACCATCCTATATGACTACTGTCTATACTGTCTATACACACCATCCTGTATAACTACTGTCTATACACACCATCCTGTATAACTACTGTCTATACACACCATCCTGTATAACTACTGTCTATACACACCATTCTGTATAACTACTGTCTATACACACCATCCTATATGACTACTGTCTATACTGTCTATACACACCATCCTGTATAACTACTGTCTATACACACCATTCTGTATAACTACTGTCTATACACACCATCCTATATGACTACTGTCTATACTGTCTATACACACCATCCTGTATAACTACTGTCTATACACACCATCATGTATAACTACTGTCTATACACACCATTCTGTATAACTACTGTCTATACACACCATCCTATATGACTACTGTCTATACTGTCTATACACACCATCCTGTATAACTACTGTCTATACACACCATTCTGTATAACTACTGTCTATACACACCATCCTATATGACTACTGTCTATACTGTCTATACACACCATCCTGTATAACTACTGTCTATACACACCATCCTGTATAACTACTGTCTATACACACCATCCTGTATAACTACTGTCTATACACACCATCCTGTATAACTACTGTCTATACACACCATCCTGTATAACTACTGTCTATACTGTCTATACACACCATCCTGTATAACTACTGTCTATACACACCATCCTGTATAACTACTGTCTATACACACCATCCTGTTATAACTACTGTCTATACTGTCTATACACACCATCCTGTATAACTACTGTCTATAACACACCATCCTGTATAACTACTGTTATACACACCATCCTGTATAACTACTGTCTATACTGTCTATACACACCATCCTGTATAACTACCTGTCTATACACCCAGCTTACTGTCTATACACACCATCCTGTATAACTACTGTCCTATACACACCATCCTGTATAACTACTGTCTATACACACCATCCTGTATAACTACTGTCTATACACACCATCCTGTATAACTACTGTCTATACACACCATCCTGTTATAACTACTGGTCTATACTGTCTATACACACCATCCTGTATAACTACTGTCTATACACACCATCCTGTATAACTACTGTCTATACACACCATCCTGTATAACTACTGTCTATACACACCATCCTGTATAACTACTGTCTATACACACCATCCTGTATAACTACTGTCTATACACACCATCCTGTTATAACTACTGTCTATACTGTCTATACACACCATCCTGTATAACTACTGTCTATACACACCATCCGATAACTACTGTCTATACACACCATCCTGTATAACTACTGTCTATACACACCATCCTGTATAACTACTGTCTATACTGTCTATACACACCATCCTGTATAACTACTGTCTATACACACCATCCTGTATAACTACTGTCTATACACACCATCCTGTATAACTACTGTCTATACACACCATCCTGTATAACTACTGTCTATACACACCATCCTGTATAACTACTGTCTATACACACCATCCTGTATAACTACTGTCTATACACACCATCCTGTATAACTACTGTCTATACACACCATCCTGTATAACTACTGTCTATACACACCATCCTGTATAACTACTGTCTATACACACCATCCTATATGACTACTGTCTATACACACCATCCTGTATAACTACTGTCTATACTGTCTATACACACCATCCTATATAACTACTGTCTATACTGTCTATACACACCATCCTGTATAACTACTGTCTATACACACCATCCTGTATAACTACTGTCTATACTGTCTATACACACCATCCTATATGACTACTGTCTATACTGTCTATACACACAATCCTGTATAACTACTGTCTATACACACCATCCTGTATAACTACTGTCTATACACACCATCCTGTATAACTACTGTCTATACACACCATCCTGTATAACTACTGTCTATACACACCATCCTGTATAACTACTGTCTATACACACCATCCTGTATAACTACTGTCTATACACACCATCCTGTATAACTACTGTCTATACACACCATCCTGTATAACTACTGTCTATACTGTCTATACACACCATCCTGTATAACTACTGTCTATACTGTCTATACAAACCATCCTGTATAACTACTGTCTATACACACCATCCTGTATAACTACTGTCTATACACACCATCCTGTATAACTACTGTCTATACACACCATCCTGTATAACTACTGTCTATACACACCATCCTGTATAACTACTGTCTATACACACCATCCTGTATAACTACTGTCTATACACACCATCCTATATAACTACTGTCTATACTGTCTATACACACCATCCTGTATAACTACTGTCTATACACACCATCCTGTATAACTACTGTCTATACTGTCTATACACACCATCCTATATGACTACTGTCTATACTGTCTATACACACCATCCTGTATAACTACTGTCTATACACACCATCCTGTATAACTACTGTCTATACACACCATCCTGTATAACTACTGTCTATACACACCATCCCGAATAACTACTGTCTATACACACCATCCTGTATAACTACTGTCTATACACACCATCCTGTATAACTACTGTCTATACACACCATCCTGTATAACTACTGTCTATACACACCATCCTGTATAACTACTGTCTATACTGTCTATACACACCATCCTGTATAACTACTGTCTATACTGTCTATACAAACCATCCTGTATAACTACTGTCTATACACACCATCCTGTATAACTACTGTCTATACACACCATCCTGTATAACTACTGTCTATACACACCATCCTGTATAACTACTGTCTATACACACCATCCTGTATAACTACTGTCTATACACACCATCCTGTATAACTACTGTCTATACACACCATCCTGTATAACTACTGTCTATACTGTCTATACACACCATCCTGTATAACTACTGTCTATACACACCATCCTGTATAACTACTGTCTATACACACCATCCTGTATAACTACTGTCTATACACACCATCCTGTATAACTACTGTCTATACACACCATCCTGTATAACTACTGTCTATACACACCATTCTGTATAACTACTGTCTATACTGTCTATACACACCATCCTGTATAACTACTGTCTATACTGTCTATACACACCATCCTGTATAACTACTGTCTATACACACCATCCTGTATAACTACTGTCTATACACACCATCCTGTATAACTACTGTCTATACACACCATCCTGTATAACTACTGTCTATACACACCATCCTGTATAACTACTGTCTATACACACCATTCTGTATAACTACTGTCTATACACACCATCCTGTATAACTACTGTCTATACACACCATTCTGTATAACTACTGTCTATACACACCATTCTGTATAACTACTGTCTATACACACCATCCTGTATAACTACTGTCTATACTGTCTATACACACCATCCTGTATAACTACTGTCTATACACACCATCCTGTATAACTACTGTCTATACACACCATTCTGTATAACTACTGTCTATACTGTCTATACACACCATCCTGTATAACTACTGTCTATACACACCATCCTGTATAACTACTGTCTATACACACCATCCTGTATAACTACTGTCTATACACACCATCCTATATAACTACTGTCTATACACACCATCCTGTATAACTACTGTCTATACACACCATCCTGTATAACTACTGTCTATACACACCATCCTGTATAACTACTGTCTATACACACCATCCTGTATAACTACTGTCTATACACACCATCCTGTATAACTACTGTCTATACACACCATCCTATATAACTACTGTCTATACACACCATCCTGTATAACTACTGTCTATACACACCATCCTGTATAACTACTGTCTATACACAACCATCCTGTATAACTACTGTCTATACACACCATCCTATATAACTTACTGTCTATACACACCATCCTGTATAACTACTGTCTATACACACCATCCTGTATAACTACTGTCTATACACACCATCCTGTATAACTACTGTCTATACACACCATCCTATATAACTACTGTCTATACACACCATCCTGTATAACTACTGTCTATACACACCATCCTGTATAACTACTGTCTATACACACCATCCTATATGACTACTGTCTATACACACCATCCTGTATAACTACTGTCTATACACACCATCCTATATAACTACTGTCTATACACACCATCCTATATGACTACTGTCTATACACACCATCCTGTATAACTACTGTCTATACACACCATCCTGTATAACTACTGTCTATACTGTCTATACACACCATCCTGTATAACTACTGTCTATACACACCATCCTGTATAACTACTGTCTATACTGTCTATACACACCATCCTGTATAACTACTGTCTATACACACCATCCTATATGACTACTGTCTATACACACCATCCTGTATAACTACTGTCTATACACACCATCCTGTATAACTACTGTCTATACTGTCTATACACACCATCCTGTATAACTACTGTCTATACACACCATCCTGTATAACTACTGTCTATACACACCATCCTGTATAACTACTGTCTATACACACCATCCTATATAACTACTGTCTATACACACCATCCTGTATAACTACTGTCTATACTGTCTATACACACCATCCTGTATAACTACTGTCTATACTGTCTATACACACCATCCTGTATAACTACTGTCTATACACACCATCCTGTATAAATACTGTCTATACACACATCCGTATAACTACTGTCTATACACACCATCCTGTATATACTGTCTATACTGTCTATACACACCATCCTGTATAACTACTGTCTATACACACCATCCTGTATAACTACTGTCTATACACACCATCCTGTATAACTACTGTCTATACACACCATCCTGTATAACTACTGTCTATACACACCATCCTGTATAACTACTGTCTATACACACCATCCTGTATAACTACTGTCTATACTGTCTATACACACCATCCTGTATAACTACTGTCTATACACACCATCCTGTATAACTACTGTCTATACACACCATCCTGTATAACTACTGTCTATACACACCATCCTGTATAACTACTGTCTATACTGTCTATACACACCTAGATCTGTATAAGCTACTGTCTATACACACCATCCTGTATAACTACTGTCTATACACACCATCCTATATAACTACTGTCCTATACACACCATCCTGTATAACTACTGTCTATACACACCATCCTGTATAACTACTGTCTATACACACCATCCTGTAAACTACTGTCTATACACACCATCCTGTATAACTACTGTCTATACACACCATCCTGTATAACTACTGTCTATACACAACCATCCTGTATAACTACTGTCTATACACACCATCCTGTATAACTACTGTCTATACACACCATCCTGTATAACTACTGTCTATACACACCATCCTGTATAACTACTGTCTATACACACCATCCTGTATAACTACTGTCTATACACACCATCCTGTATAACTACTGTCTATACACACCATCCTGTATAACTACTGTCTATACACACCATCCTGTATAACTACTGTCTATACACACCATCCTGTATAACTACTGTCTATACACACCATCCTGTATAACTACTGTCTATACACACCATCCTGTATAACTACTGTCTATACACACCATCCTGTATAACTACTGTCTATACCTGTCTATATCACACCATCCTGTATAACTACTGTCTATACACACCATCCTGTATAACTACTGTCTATACACACCATCCTGTATAACTACTGTCTATACACACCATCCTGTATAACTACTGTCTATACACACCATCCTGTTATAACTACTGTCTATACACACCATCCTGTATAACTACTGTCTATACACACCATCCTGTATAACTACTGTCTATACACACCATCCTGTATAACTACTGTCTATACACACCATCCTGTATAACTACTGTCTATACACACCCATCCTGTATAACTACTGTCTATACACACCATCCTGTATAACTTACTGTCTATACACCCACCATCCTGTATAACTACTTCTACACCATCCTGTATAACTACTGTCTATACACACCATCCTGTATAACTACTGTCTATACACACCATCCTGTATAACTACTGTCTATACACACCATCCTGTATAACTACTGTCTATACACACCATCCTGTATAACTACTGTCTATACACACCATCCTGTATAACTACTGTCTATACTGTCTATACACACCATCCTGTATAACTACTGTCTATACACACCATCCTGTATAACTACTGTCTCTACACACCATCCTGTATAACTACTGTCTATACACACCATCCTGTATAACTACTGTCTATACACACATCTGATAACTACTGCTATACACACCATCCTGTATAACTACTGTCTATACACACCATCCTGTATATACTACTGTCTATACACACCATCCTGTATAACTACTGTCTATACACACCATCCTGTATAACTACTGTCTCTTATACACATCTAGATGTGTATAAGAGACAGTCTATACACACCATCCTGTATAACTACTGTCTATACACACCATCCGTATAACTACTGTCTATACACACCATCCTGTATAACTACTGTCTAAACACACCATCCTGTATAAACTACTGTCTATACCACCATCCTGGATACTACTGTCTATACACACCATCCTGTATAACTACTGTCTATACACACCATCCTGTATAACTACTGTCTATACACACCAACTTCCTTGTATAACTACTGTCTATACACACCATCCTGTATAACTACTGTCTATACAACACCATCTGTATAACTACTGTCTATACTGTCTACTATACACCCATCCTGTATAACTACTGTCTATACACACCATCCTGTATAACTACTGTCTATACACACCATCCTGTATAACTACTGTCTATACACACCATCCTGTATAACTACTGTCTATACACACCATCCTGTATAACTACTGTCTATACACACCATCCTGTATAACTACTGTCTATACACACCATCCTGTATAAACTACTGTCTATACACACCATCCTGTATAACTACTGTCTATACACACCATCCTGTATAACTAACTGTCTATACACACCATCCTGTATAACTACTGTCTATACACACCATCCTGTATAACTACTGTCTATACACACCATCCTGTATAACTACTGTCTATACACACCATCCTGTATAACTACTGTCTATACCACACCATCCTGTATAACTACTGTCTATACACACCATCCTGTATAACTACTGTCTATACACACCATCCTGTATAACTACTGTCTATACACACCATCCTGTATAACTACTGTCTATACACACCATCCTGTATAACTACTGTCTATACACACCATTCTGTATAACTACTGTCTATACACACCATCCTGTATAACTACTGTCTATACACACCATCCTGTATAACTACTGTCTATACACCACCATCCTGTATAACTACTGTCTATACACACCATCCTGTATAACTACTGCTATACACACCATCCTGTATAACTACTGTCTATACACACCATCCTGTATAACTACTGTCTATACACACCATCCTGTATAACTACTGTCTATACACACCATCCTGTATAACTACTGTCTATACACACCATCCTGTATAACTACTGTCTATACACACCATCCTGTATAACTACTGTCTATACACACCATCCTGTATAACTACTGTCTATACACACCATCCTGTATAACTACTGTCTATACACACCATCCTGTATAACTACTGGTCTATACACACCATCCTGTATAACTACTGTCTATACACACCATCCTGTATAACTACTGTCTATACACACCATCCTGTATAACTACTGTCTATTACACACCATCCTGTACTACTGTCTATACACACCATCCTGTATAACTACTGTCTATACACACCATCCTGTATAAACTACTGTCTATACACACCATCCTGTATAATACTGTCTATACACACCATCCTGTATAAACTACTGTCTATACACACCATCCTGTATAACTACTGTCTATACTGTCTATACCAACCCTCCTGTAATAACTACTGTCTATACACACCATCCTGTATAACTACTGTCTATACACAACCATCCTGTATAACTACTGTCTATACACACCATCCTGTATAACTACTGTCTATACACACCATCCTGTATAACTACTGTCTATACACACCATCCTGTATAACTATCTGTCTATACACACCATCCTGTATAACTACTGTCTATTACACACCATCCTGTATAACTACTGTCTATACACCACCATCCTGTATAACTACTGTCTATACACACCATCCTGTATAAATACTGTCTATAACACACCATCCTGTATAACTACTGTCTATACCACACCATCATGTATAACTACTGTCTATACACACCATCCTGTATAACTACTGTCTATACACACCATCCTGTATAACTACTGTCTATACACACCATCCTGTATAACTACTGTCTATACACACCATCCTGTTATAACTACTGTCTAACACACATCCTGTATAACTACTGTCTATACACACCATCCTGTATAACTACTGTCTATACACACCATCCTGTATAACTACTGTCTATACACACCATCCTGTATAACTACTGTCTATACACACCATCCTGTATAACTACTGTTCTATACACACCATCCTGTATAACTACTGTCTATACACACCATCCTGTATAACTACTGTCTATACACACCATCCTGTATAACTACTGTCTATAACTACTGTCTATACTGTCTATACACCCCATCCTGTATAACTACTGTCTATACACACCATCCTGTATAACTACTGTCTATACACACCATCCTGTATAACTACTGTCTATACACACCATCCTGTATAACTACTGTCTATACACACCATTCCTGTATAAACTACTGTCTATACACACCATCCTGTATAACTACTGGTCTATACACACCATTCCTGTATAACCTACTGTCTATACACACCATCCTGTATAACTACTGTCTATACACACCATCCTGTATAACTACTGTCTATACACACCATCCTGTATAACTACTGTCTATACACACCATCCTGTATAACTACTGTCTATACACACCATCCTGTATAACTACTGTCTATACACACCATCCTGTATAACTACTGTCTATACACACCATCCTGTATAACTACTGTCTATACACACCATCCTGTATAACTACTGTCTATACACACCATCCTGTATAACTACTGTCTATACACACCATTCTGTATAACTACTGTCTATACACACCATCCTGTATAACTACTGTCTATACACACCATCCTGTATAACTACTGTCTATACACACCATTCGTTGTGTGTAAATAAATATTTAGTTTTTAAAATATGTTTATATTTTTACTGAATAAAATATAAATGCAACATGCAACAATTTCATTTGTTTGACCGATTTACAGTTCATATGAGGAAATCAGTCAATTGATATAAATTCATTATAAATCTATGGATTTCACATGACTGGGAATACAGATACGGATCTGCTGGTCACAGATACCTTATAAAAATTGGCCCTCACAACGAGCCTGAGGATCTTGTCACGGTATCTTTGTGCATTCAAATTTCCATTGATAAAATGCAATTGTGTTCGTTGTCCTTAGCTTCTGCCTGCCCATACCATAACACCACACATTTGGTCTGTGGTTGTGAGGCCGGTTGGATGTACTGTCAAATTCTCTAAAACAACGTTGGAGGTGTGTCAACGATTGGGTGCAGAGTGAAAGCGGAGTCAGGCGCAGGACACAGGTATGGAGTAATCCAACTGAGTTTACTCAAAGAATAAAGCAAAATTCCAAAATGGAACATACAACAAAACTCTTAACACGAACACAACTACTAACGACATGAACAATCACGGACAGAACAGAAATGTATGTCAGATGGTAAATAGGGGATCTAATGAGGGAATGTAAGGCAGGTGTGTATGTAATCAGACAAAACAAAACGAAACAGAAAAATCATACATATATATACTATTCAATATATATATATATTATATATATATATATATATACTATTCATACATATATATACATATATATACTATTCATACATATATATACTATTCATATATATATATATATATATATATATACTATTCATACATATATTATACATATATATACTATTCATACATATATATACATATATATACTATTCATACATATATATACTATTCCATACATATATATACTATTCATACATATATATACTATTCATACATATATATACTATTCATACATATATATACATATATATACTATCATACATATATATACATATATATACTATTCATACATATATATACTATTCATACATATATATACTATTCATACATATATTATACTATTCATAATATATATACATATATATACTATTCATACATATATATACTATTCATACATATATATACATATATATACTATTCATACATATATATACTATTCATATATATATACATATATATACTATTCATACATATATATACATATATATACTATTCATACATATATATACTAGTCATACATATATATATACTATTCATATATATATATATACTTATTCATACATATATATACATATATATACTATTCATACATATATATATATTCATACATATATATACATATATATACTATTCATACATATATATACATATATATACTATTCATACATATATATATACATATATATACTATTCTACATATATATTCATATATATACTATTCATACATATGTATACTATTCATACATATATATACATATATATACTATTCATACATATATATACATATATATACTATTCATACATATATATACTATTCATACATATAGATACATATATACTATTCATACATATATATACATATATATACTATTCATACATATATACATATATATACTATTCATACATATATAACTATTCATACATATATATACATATATATACTATTCATACATATATACATATATATACTATTCATCATATATATACTATTCATACATATATATACTATTCATACATATATATACTATTCATACATATATATACATATATATACTATTCATACATATATATACTATTCATACATATATATACATATATATACTATTCATACATATATATACTATTCATACATATATATACATATATATACTATTCATACATATATATACATATATATATACTATTCATACATATATATACTATTCATATATATATATATACTATTCATACATATATATACTATTCATACATATATATACTATTCATATATATATATATACTATTCATACATATATATACTATTCATATATATATATATACTATTCATACATATATATACATATATATACTATTCATACATATATATACTATTCATACATATATATACTATTCATACATATATATACATATATATACTATTCATACATATATATACTATTCATATATATATATATATATACTATTCATACATATATATACATATATATACTATTCATACATATATATTCATATATATACTATTCATACATATGTATACTATTCATACATATATATACATATATATACTATTCATACATATATATACATATATATACTATTCATATATATATATACTATTCATACATATATATACTATTCATATATATATATATACTATTCATACATATATATACATATATATACTATTCATACATATATATACATATATATACTATTCATACATATATATACATATATATACTATTCATACATATATATACATATATATACTATTCATACATATATATACTATTCATACATATATATACATATATATACTATTCATACATATATATACATATATATACTATTCATACATATATATACATATATATACTATTCATAATATATATATACTATTCATATATATATATATATATATATATTACTATTCATATATATACATATATACATATATATACTATTCATACATATATACATATATATACTATTCATACATATATATACTATTCATAATATACATATATACATATATATACTATTCATACATATATATACTATTCATACATATATATACTATTCATACATATACACTGTTGGTCCAACATCTCATTCCAAAATCAATGGTGTGAATATGGATTTTAATTTGTTGCCCCCCCCCCCCCCTTTGCTGCTATAACATCCTCCACTCTTCTTAGTGAGGTCGGGCACTGATGTTGGGTGATTAGGCCTGGCTCGCGGTCGGCGTTCCAATTCATCCCGAAGGTGTTCGATGGGGTTGAGGTCAGGCCTCGTAGCAGGCCAGTCAAGTTCTTCCGTATCGACAAACCATCTCTGTATGGACCTCGCTGTTTCAGCATTCTAATGCTGGAACAGGAAAGGACCTTCACCAAACTGTTACCACAAAGTTGGAAGCACAGAATCGTCTAGAATGTCATTGTATGTTGTAGCATTTAGATTTCCCTTCTCTGGAACTAAGGGGCCCGAACCATGAAAACCAGCCCCAGAACATTATTCCTCCTCCACCAAACTTTATATATGCAGGCTAGGACTGTGTGTGTGTGTGCGCGCGTGCACGTGTTTGTGTGTGTGTCTGGACAATATATGCAGGCTAGGGGCACTGTGTGTGTGTGTGGGGGGGGGGGGGGTCTGGACAGTATATGCAGGCTAAGGGCACTTAATGTGTGTGTTTGTGTGTGAGGGGGGGGGGTCTGGACAGTATATGCAGGCTAGGGGCACTGTGTGTGTGTGTGTGTGTGTCTGGACAGTATATGCAGGCTGGGAGCAGCTTGCCTGACCAGCTTCAGGCAAAATTGTGAACAGGAGAGTGGAGAGAAAGGTCACAGTGACGTGGAGTGTGTGTGTTAGCGTTCACTGAGTGTGTGTGTGTGTGTGACAAGGTCAGGGAGAGGCAACTGGGGCTCTTGCATTAATACTTCATCACAATAAACAAAGAGACAGGGAGAGAAAGACACAGGGACACAGAGAGAGAAAGAGAGAAAGGGAGGAGGAGATGGGGTGACAGAGAGAGAAAGAGAGAAAGATATAGGGGGAGAGGGGTGAGAGAGAGAGAGAAAGATATAGGGAGAGAGGGGTGACAGAGAGAGAGGGAGGAGGAGATAGGGGTGACAGAGAGAGAGGAGGAGATAGGGGTGACAGAGAGAGGAGGAGATAGGGGTGACAGAGAGAGAAGAGAGAGGAAAGAGAGAAAGATATAGGGGGAGAGGGGTGACAGAGAGAGAGAGAGAGAAAGATATAGGGGGAGAGGGGGGTGACAGAGAGAGAGGGAGAGAGAAAGATATAGGGGGAGAGGGGTGAGAGAGAGAGGGAGGAGGAGATAGGGGTGACAGAGAGAGAGAGAGAGAGAAAGGTAGGAGGAGATAGGGGTGACGAGAGAGAGAGAGAGATATAGGGGGGAGAGGTGTGACAGAGAGAGAGAGAAAGGGGTGACAGAGAGAGAGAGAAAGATATAGGGGGAGAGGGGTGACAGAGAGAGAGAGAGAGAGAAAGGGGTGACAGAGAGAGAGAGAAAGATATAGGGGGAGAGGGGTGACAGAGAGAGAGAGAGAGAAAGGGGTGACAGAGAGAGAGAGAAAGATATAGGGGGGAGAGGTGTGACAGAGAGAGAGAGAGAGAAAGGGGTGACAGAGAGAGAGAGAAAGATATAGGGGGAGAGGGGTGACAGAGAGAGAGGGAGGAGGAGATAGGGGGTGACAGAGAGAGAGGAGGAGATAGGGGTGGCAGAGAAGAGAGGAGGAGATAGGGGTGACAGAGAGAGAGGAGGAGATAGGGGTGACAGAGAGAGAGGAGGAGATAGGGGTGACAGAGAGAGAGGAGGAAATAGGGGTGACAGAGAGAGAGGAGGAGATAGGGGTGACAGAGAGAGAGAGAGAGAGAGGGAGGAGGAGATAGGGGTGACAGAGAGAGAGAAAGAGAGAAAGATATAGGGGGAGAGGGGTGACAGAGAGAGAGGGAGGAGATAGGGGTGACAGAGAGAGAGGAGGAGATAGGGGTGACAGAGAGAGAGGAGGAGATAGGGGTATAGAGGGGGAGAGGGGTGACAGAGAGAGAGAGAACGGGAGAAGGAGAGAGGGGTGGACAGAGAGAGAGAGAGAGAAAGATATAGGGGGAGAGGGGTGACAGAGAAAGAGAGAGAGAGAGAGAAAGAGAGGGGGAGAGAGGGGTGACGGAGAGAATAGGGAGTGGGGTGATGGGTGAGAGACAGAGAGAAAGATATAGGGGAGAGAGGGGTGACGGAAAGAGAGAGAAAGAAAGGGAGGGGAGAGGAGAGGGGTTAGAGAGGGGTGATGGGGAGAGAGAGAGAGAACATGAGGGGAGAGAGGGGTGACGGAGAGAGAGAGAGAACGTGAGGGGAGAGAGGGGTGACGGAGAGAGAGAGAACGTGAGGGGAGAGAGGGGTGACGGAGAGAGAGAGAGAGAGAGAGAACGTGAGGGAGAGAGGGGTGACGGAGAGAGTATGGACTGGGGTGATCGGAGAGCGAGAGAAAGAAAGAAAGGAAGACTGATCCCAGATCAGCAGTTTTACCCCATATTCAGACTATAGACTACTCTGTCTCCTGCTGGTACCAGTCACACTGTTACTGTTACTGTTACTACTGTTACTGTTACTACTGTTACTACTACTGTTACTACTACTGTTACTACTGTTACTACTACTGTTACTACTGTTACTACTACTGTTACTACTGTTACTACTGCTACTACTGTTACTACTGTTACTACTGTTACTGCTGTTACTACTACTACTGTTACTGTTACTACTACTGTTACTACTGTTACTACTACATTTTACTACTGTTACTGTTACTACTACTGTTACTACTGTTACTACTACATTTTACTACTGTTACTGTTACTACTACTGTTACTACTACTGTTACTACTACTGCTACTGTTACTACTGTTACTACTACTGTTACTGTTACTACTGTTACTACTACTGGTACAGTCACACTGTTACTACTGTTACTACTGTTACTACTACTGTTACTACTACTGTTACTACTGTTACTACTACTGTTACTACTACTGTTACTACTACTGTTACTACTGTTACTACTACTGGTACAGTCACACTATTACTACTGTTACTACTGTTACTACTGTTACTGTTACTACTGTTACTACTGTTACTACTACTGTTACTACTACTGTTACTACTGTTACTACTACTGTTACTGTTACTATTGTTACTACTACTGTTGCTACTAATGTTACTACTACTGTTACTACTGTTACTACTGTTACTGTTACTACTGTTACTGTTGTTACTACTACTGTTACTACTGTTACTGTTACTATGGTTACTACTACTGTTACCACTGTTACTGTTACTACTGCTACTACTTTTACTGTTACTGCTGTTACTGTTACTACTGCTACTACTACTGTTACTACTACTGCTACTGTTACTACTGTTACTACTACTGTTACTACTACTGCTACTGTTACTACTGTTACTACTACTGGTACAGTCACACTGTTACTACTGTTACTGTTACTACTGTTACTGTTACTACTGTTACTACTGCTGTTACTACTGGTACAGTCACACTGTTACTACTGTTACTGCCACTGGTACAGTCACACTGTTACTACTGTTACTGTTACTACTGTTACTACTGTTACTACTGTTACTACTGTTACTGTTACTACTGTTACTACTGTTACTGTTACTACTGTTACTACTGTTACTACTGTTACTACTGTTACTGCTACTGTTACTAATGTTACTACTACTGTTACCACTGGTACAGTCACACTTACTGCTACTGTTACTGCTACTGGTGCTACTGGTACAGTCACACTGTTACTATTCTTACTACCATTGGTACAGTCACACTTTTACTACTGCTACTGTTACTACTGTTACTACTGCTACTGTTACTACTGTTACTACTGTTACTGTTACTACCGTTACTACTGTTACAGTCACACTGTTACTACTGTTACTACTGTTACTGTTACTACTGTTACTACTGTTACTGTTACTACTGTTACTACTGTTACTGTTACTACTGTTACAGTCACACTGTTACTACTGTTACTACTGGTACAGTCACACGTTTACTACTGTTACTGTTACTGTTACTAATGTTACTACTACTGTTACTACTGGTACAGTCACACTTTTACTACTGTTACTACCACTGGTACAGTCACACTATTACTACTGTTACTGTTACTACTGTTACTACTACTGCTACTGTTACTACTACTGTTACTACTACTGTTACTACTACTGTTACTGTTACTACTACTACTACCACTACTGTTGCTACTACTATTTCTACTACTGCTACTACTACTGTTACTGCTACTGTTACAGCTACTGTTACCACTGTTACTACTGCCACTGCTGCTACTACTGTTTATGCTACTGTTACTGGTGTTTCTGTTACTGCCACTGTTACTACGACTGTTACTATGGTTACTACTTTTACTACTGTTACAGCTACTGTTACTCTTACTACTGTTACTACTACTGTTACTGCTACTGTTACTCTTACTACTGTTACTACTACTACTACTATTGTTACTGCTACTTTTACTGCTACTACTACTACTGGTACTACTACTGTTACTGTTACTACTACTACTGTTACTACTATTGTTACTACTACTGTTACTGTCACTACTACCTTTACTACTGTTACTACTGTTACTACTACTGCTACTGCTACTCTTAATACTACTGTTACAACTACTGTTACTGTTACTACTACTACTGTTACTGTTACTACTACTGTTACTGTCACTACTACTACTGCTACTGTTACTACTACTACTGTTACTACCACTGTTACTACTGCTACTACTACTGTTAATGATACTGTTACGTTTACTACATTCAGGGCAGTTAAGGGGATATATGTGTGTGTGTGTGTATGGGGGGGGTTGCTGTGTGTGTGTGTGTGTGTGTATGGGGGGGGGGTTGCTGTGTGTGTGTCTGTGTGTGTGTGTGAAGGCCATCCTTGTCCCAGTGTGTCAGGCTTGGCATTAAAGACACTATTGATTGAAACTGTGTCTACAGATGTAGGATCTTAATTTGAGCCAGTTTGCTACATCAGTAAAATGTTCCTGTAGCAACAGGAAATGTCAATTATTATGGGGATATGTATAATCAACATTTTGTAGTGGTTGATTCATTTTTCGTTAGGGCAAATTAAGTCTGAAATATACATTTGGAATCTACAAACTTCAGAAGCCTTTTTAAAAACTCAAATACACTACAAGTTTGCAGGAACATTCTCAGCAACAAAAGAGTGATCAAATGAAGATCTACATTTCTGTCTGTCAACACAGTGTGTGTGTGTTTTGGCCTCTTCTCTGTGGACGTTTATCAGGCTGTGTCTGTCACTGTCAGGCTGGATGAAATGTCTCTTTGACTGGCAGCACAGTATTCCCACAGTGTGTGTGTGTGTGTTTCTGTGTGTGTGTGTGAGTCTCTCTCTCTATCTCAGTCGTGTGTGTGTGTGTGTGTGTGTGTGTGTGTGTGTGTGTGTGTGTGTGTGTGTGTGTGTGTGTGTGTGTGTGTGTGTGTGTGTGTGTGTGTGTGTGTGTGTGTTTCTGTGTCTGTGTCTCTATCTCAGTCGTGTGTGTGTGTGTGTGTGTCTCTATCTCAGTCTTCTCTCTGTGTGTGTGTGTGTGTGTGTGTGTGTGTGTGTGTGTGTGTGTGTGCGTGTGTGTGTGTGTGTGTGTGTCCCTCTCAGTCTTCTCTGTGTGTGTGTGAGTGCGTGTGTGTGTGTGTGTAAAAAGTTAGCTCACTCCTCAGCACAACAACAGTGAATGTGTAATCTGAATTCCTGTCATGATGTTTCTCTCTGTCTCTCTCTGTGCATTTGTGTGTGTTTGGGATGTTTATTTTATTTCATTTCACCTTTATTTAACCAGCTAGTTAACCAGGTAGCCCAGTTAGCCAAGTAGGCCAGTTGAGAACAAGTTGTCATTTACAACTGCGACCTGGCCAAGATAAAGCAAAGAAGTTCGACACAAACAACATGCTTAATGTGGGTCTGGAAGGACAGTTTACAGTCTAACCAGACACCTAGGTATTTGTAGTTGCCCACATATTCTAAGTCAGAACCGTCCAGAGTAGTGATGCTGGACGGGCGGGCAGGTGCAGGCAGTGATAGATTGAAGAGCATGCATTTAGTTTTACTTGCGTTTAAGAGCAGTTGGAGGCCACGGAAGGAGAGTTGTATGGCATTGAAGCTCGTCTGGAGGTTAGTTAGCATACTATCCAAAGAAGGGCCAGAAGTATACAGAATGGTGTCGTCTACGTTGAGGTGGATTAGAGAATCACCAGCAGCAAGAGCGACATCATTGATGTATACAGAAAAGAGTCGGCTGAAGAATTGAACCCTGTGGTACCCCCATAGAGACTGCCAGAGGTCCAGACAACAGGCCCTCCGATTTGACACACTGAACTATATCAGAGAAGTAGTTGGTGATCCAGGTGAGGCAATCATTTGAGAAACCAAAGATGTGAACATTTAAACGTTAAAAACATTTCAACTAAATTAAATCTTTACAGGAAAATCCTTAAATGTAAAAACATATTTTTATTTTTTTCCCACTAAACTAAAATGGAGGCTCACCTGCTTTTTCTCTTCGTGTGTTCAGCCTTCTGCGTGTAAAATATAGGCCCTGCCTTATATAGCTAAGATTTTGCTCATGGAGAATTTTTCTTGTGTTTTTTTCTAACGCTTTTCTCAAATTTTCTTACTAAGTTTGTTTCGTACTTCATACACCCAAGTAGAACTATTGGAATATGACTGGATACTAACCGTCCACCCAAACTTCCTGAATTCGCAGAGACGGATGAACAACGGCCGAACAATAGTCTAGCTTCTTTGGTGATGTGCCGGGCGGAGAGGCGGATGTGGGGGGTAGTGAGATTTAGACACCGTGGAACCAGTCCTCCGTTACCGAGCATTCTACTCGTCACTGTTCAGTTGTTAATAAACAGGACGAACTCAGATTAAGAATCTCCTTCCAGAGGGACGTCAGATTTAGCAACATACTCTGTTTTTCGGAGACCTGGTTTTCCTCCGACATCATATACAATCCAGCGGGTTTTACTGTTGATTGGGCAGATAGGAAGCGGTCTCTGCTTTATGACCAATAACAGATAGGAAGCTCTTTCTTGGTTTCTGCTTTATGACCAATAACAGATAGGACGCTCTTTCTTGGTTTCTGCTTTATGACCAATAACAGATAGGAAGCTCTTTCTTGGTTTCTGCTTTATGACCAATAACAGATAGGAAGCTCTTTCTTGGTTTCTGCTTTATGACCAATAACAGATAGGAAGCTCTTTCTTGGTTTCTGCTTTATGACCAATAACAGATAGGAAGCTCTTTCTTGGTTTCTGCTTTATGACCAATAACAGATAGGAAGCTCTTTCTTGGTTTCTGCTTTATGACCAATAACAGATAGGACGCTCTTTCTTGGTTTCTGCTTTATGACCAATAACAGATAGGAAGCTCTTTCTTGGTTTCTGCTTTATGACCAATAACAGATAGGAAGCTCTTTCTTGGTTTCTGCTTTATGACCAATAACAGATAGGAAGCTCTTTCTTGGTTTCTGCTTTATGACCAATAACAGATAGGAAGCTCTTTCTTGGTTTCTGCTTTATGACCAATAACAGATAGGAAGCTCTTTCTTGGTTTCTGCTTTATGACCAATAACAGATAGGAAGCTCTTTCTTGGTTTCTGCTTTATGACCAATAACAGATAGGAAGCTCTTTCTTGGTTTCTGCTTTATGACCAATAACAGATAGGAAGCTCTTTCTTGGTTTCTATGACGACGGGAGGAAACATAAAGGAACCTGCGAACTTCTGCGACTTAAAAAACTTGGTCATCAATTATCACCCTTTTTACCTTATGAGGGTTATTGCCATGGCCGTGTACATTCTGCCCCAAGCTGTCACCAAAAATACTCTCAAAAGATCTTCATTTGACTCTGAATAAACTGGAGACCGTGAGGCAGCATTCATTGTTGCGGGGAACTTTTAACAGAAGTAATTTGCTCCCTAATTACTATCAACTCGTGGAGATTCTATGCTGTACCTACAAGCCTTTTCGACACCGGTATAAGGCCATCTCCTGTCGGCAAATCTGACCACGACTCCATTTTGCTCCGCCCCACCTACAAAGTCTCAAGAGGGATGTTATGGTGGTCAGGTCTGTACAATGCTAATCTAACCAACCAGAATCCATGCTCCAAGACTGTTTCGATCACATGGACTGGAATATGTTCCAAGTTGCCTCTGGGAATAACATCAATGAATATGATTACATCGTCAACGGATTCATAAAAACAAAGAATAAATCATACAAATATAATATAGATAATATGATACCAGTCTTTCAAAACTAATAAAAAAAACTGTGGATTACTGGCAGCCTTGTTGGGAAACAAGGCTGCCATTAACAGCCAGAGCCCAGACTTTGAACCCGATCGAACATCTCTGGAGAGACCTGAAAATAGCTGTGCAGCGACGCTCCCCATCCAACCTGACAGAGCTTCAGAGGATCTGCAGAGATCTGTGGGGGAAACTCCACAAATACAGGTGTGCCAAGGTTGTAGCATCATACCCAAGAAGACTGTAGGCTGTAATCACTGCCAAAGGTGCTTCAACAAAGTACTGAGGAAAGGGTCTGAATAATTGTGTGACATCACCAGGCAGTAAATTAGTTTATTGACCAATAAGAATAGGTATCCCAAACCAATGAAAGCCCTTTTATAGAAACAAGTATTTTTGTTTTGACCATTTGTATTAAAAACAATCACAGACACTTAATTGTTACCCAGATATGATTTGATATTAAGATAAAAACAGCTGCATTGAGCCTTTAATAAGACCTCTTGATTGGCCGTTGGACATTTTGAGTAGGACTGCAAAATTCCGGGAATTTTAAATCAATTCTCTGATGTTTTTTTTTTAAATATCCCGGTATCAGCTATCAGATATCTTCAGCCAGGATTTCTGGAAATCCAAGGAATTTGTTGAAAGTTCACAGAATTTTTACAACCCTTACATTTGAGACATGAAAAAGTGAAATATTTAAGAAATCAATAGCACAAAAAAAAGAAGTTATGTTAAAATCAATAAAGCCCTTTCAAGACAACTCTTACAGCTATATTATTGATGACCTCAGATGAGTATGGCTAATGGCTAATGGGTTTTAGGTAGCCTAGTTGTTAAGAGCATTGGGCCATTAACCAAAATGTCGCTGGTTTGAATCCCCAAGTTGCCTAGGTAATAAAAAAAAAATGGATGTTTTTTTTTTTTTTTACAAAACCGTTGCCTTAAATGTACTGGCTCTTATTATTATATATGCAGAAGACGTAGAACGAATAGACTGATCCTGCATTTTATCCATCTCCCTGACAAGCCTTATTTAATCACAGCAAGGTTACAGAGCTTCTTATCCCATCAGTGTCCATCATTATACCTGAGACATCACAGGAGTCAGCACAGGGTGTGTGTGTGTCTCAGTTAAGAGCTAGTTATGACACACACACACCCACACACACACACACCTTCACCTCGCAGTGCATAGTCATTATAAAGTGTGTGTGTGTTGATGCTGTAGAAGTGATTGGTGAACGGAAGGTCGACAGGAGTCAGTGAGAGGTGAGGTCACTGCTCCCATGTAGACACCGCAGTCACGCACAGAGCTTAAGGAAGGAAGAGAGAGAAGGGTCATTTACTGTAGAGAGATAGTCTGAGGGAGAGAGAGAAGGGTCATTTACTGTAGAGAGATAGTCTGAGAGGGAGAGACCAGGTCTGAGAGCGTGAAAGAGAGAGAGGTTTATTTACTGCAGAGAGATAGTCTGAGAGGGAGAGACCAGGTCTGAGAGCGTGAATCAAATCAAATCAAATCAAATGTATTTATATAGCCCTTCGTACATCAGCTGATATCTCAAAGTGCTGTACAGAAACCCAGCCTAAAACCCCAAACAGCAAGCAATGCAGGTGTAGAAGCACGGTGGCTAGGAAAAACTCCCTAGAAAGGCCAATACCTAGGAAGAAACCTAGAGAGGAACCAGGCTATGTGGGGTGGCCAGTCCTCTTCTGGCTGTGCCAGGTGGAGATTATAACAGAACATGGTCAAGATGTTCAATGTTCATAAATGACCAGCATGGTCGAATAATAATAAGGCAGAACAGTTGAAACTAGAGCAGCAGCACAGTCAGGTGGAAGTTGAAACTGGAGCAGCAGCATGGCCAGGTAGACTGGGGACAGCAAGGAGTCATCATGTCAGGTAGTCCTGGGGCATGGTCCTAGGGCTCAGGTCAGTTGAAACTGGAACAGCAGCATGGCCAGGTGGACTGGGGACAGCAAGGAGTCATCATGTCAGGTAGTCCTGGGGCATGGTGAAAGAGACAGAGAAGGGTCATTTACTGTAGAGAGATAGTCAGAGAGAGAGAGACCAGGTCTGAGAGTGTGAAAGAGAGAGAGACTATTTCTGGACGTTAGAAAAGGTTCTGAGAACGTTGATATATGTCTTCCTCTGCACTCACAAAATAATAATAGTAATGATGGACCAACACTGGGAGCAAACTGGTGATCGGAGCGCGCTGCCTAAACCACTGCACCATCACAATGCTCTAGCAACCAACGAGAGTACCTGAACCTACTTGAATCTACTTGATGATAATTGGTCATACTTGATGATGGCAATAGCGCATTTTTAATGATCTTGTTTTAAGCCTTCCCTTAACCTGAACCCTTTGAGTTGTTTCTGAAGGAACCCTGTGACCACTCAGCATTAACACGTCAGAAATAGATCTTCATCCATAATATGTTGTATTTCTAAAAGGGAAACTATGAGATATTGTTGGTTCCCCCACAGTCCTCCAGACTTCATATCTCAGAGTCAGACACACAAGGACCACATCCACTGTTTTTCCTTTCCTCTTTTCAGTCTCTCCTTAAAGATATATAAGAATAATAGTAATGATGGACCAACACTGGGAGCAAACTGGTGATCGGAGCTCGCTGCCTAAACCACTGAGAGTGTGAAAGAGAGAGAGAAGGGTTATTTACTGTAGAGAGATAGTCTGAGAGGGAGAGAGAGAGAAGGTTCATTTACTGTAGAGAGATAGTCTGAGAGGAAGAGACAGAGAAGGGTCATTTACTGTAGAGAGATAGTCTGAGAGGAAGAGACCAGGTCTGAGAGTGTGAAAGAGACAGAGAAGGGTCATTTACTGTAGAGAGATAGTCTGAGAGGGAGAGACCAGGTCTGAGAGTGTGAAAGAGAGAGAGACTATTTCTGGAATTTTGAAAAGGTTCTGAGAACGTTGATATATGTCTTCCTCTGCACTCACAAAATAATAATAGTAATGATGGACCAACACTGGGAGCAAACTGGTGATCGGAGCGCGCTGCCTAAACCACTGCACCATCACAATGCTCTAGCAACCAACGAGAGTACCTGAACCTACTTGAATCTACTTGAATTTACTTGATGCTACTTGGTTCTACTTTATAATACTTGATGATACACATCCATTGTTTTTCCTCTCCTCTTTCAGTCTCTCCGTAAAGATAAATAGTCATCCATCCCTTCATCTCACTGGTCTCTCAGTTCAATAGGAAAGAGCTGAGTCACACAGGTCCAGTCCCAAATAGCTCCCAGCTCTAACCTATTGGGGGCACTAAGCAAGATTTATTTGGCGGGGGTGGGCCCCCACATTGCGGAAAACCATTTTAGTGCTATGGGGTGGAGAGAAAACGTTGCAATTTTTATAACATATTTGATGCAATTCTACTTATTTTGCAATGGGGCAGAGAATTTCTTTTTTTTAAAGTTTTAAAGTGAATTTCATGCATTTCTGTCTGTCTATTTTGTAATGAGTTATGCTAATGTCATATCTGAGTGAGAATGACCTCATCAATGGACATCTGGTCACTTGCCCTCTTGGGAATTTGACCATTAATCCTTTTTTGAGAACGGTTTCAGTTTGATTACTAAAAAAGAATCACGGTTTTCGTTTTTGATAATGAAAAATAAAAAAATGTATTTCTATGAATTATTTTCTAAATCTTTGTTTCTATTTCAGATTTTTGATTTTTATTCATACTATAATAAATAACATACACTTTTTAAAAAACTACTCTAATCTGTTCATGGTTGTATTTATTTACAGTCATTATTTAGATGGTGGAGCCTGTTCATGTGATGTAGGTTGTCTTGTCAACTTCATGCTCCCTGATAGATTTCAGTGGGAATTAAAACTCACCCTGAAGGTCGTCATAACTTGACAAAATGGAAAAGGTGAGAAGGTCAAAGACATCATGCCACTGGGACAGGAAGTTAACAGGCAATGAAAGATGAACCTTGTTGTATTTGTAGCAATTCATAGAAGCTAAACATGCAAGTGAATGCAATGATGCAAATGACTAAGTCTCTGTCACTAGTACACACAGTCATGGGTGGTCATTCTAACTTTCACTCTAAAGGCACACTGGGATATATGCTAATGTCAGCAAATATCCCACGATTGCCTTTATTGAATGTTGGAATTACCAGCGATGACTGTGTTTGCTAGTGACAAAGACCTGGTTGTTGCATCAATCCTGTAGTCGTCACCAAGTGAGAGGATACATTAATATTTCATCCTTGTAATTTAACCCTTTGTGACAATACATTAAAATATCATCAGACTATTACCTCAACGGCCTAGTTTTACCCTGAAACTCCTGGTTTGCAGGCCATATCAAGCAATCCATATTATTATTGTGGCTTGTAAAGTGACATCCAGCAATTTGAAGTTTGAATCGCAACCTGCATTTAGAATGACTGCCAAGGTTAAGAGAGTCAGACATTGGGGATTCCCTACACCATCTAAACTAGAACAACCATCTAAGTAATGGGTTGAATAAATCCAACTAACTACAGATTCTTTGGGGGGAGGGGAGATTTTTTGGGGGGGTTATTCTTATGCTATACATAAATAATTAAGTCAATCAATCATTGTGCATGCAAAAACACAGATATTGAAACAAAAACTTCAAAATAATCAACCTGCAATAAAGCATGCTGGGAAATATGATAATGAGGGGCGTGGTTTTGGGTGTTTGCATTTTTTTACTCTACACAGAATAAAACATGACACAATCACACTCAAGTTATTAAAGGTCCCAAACAGTCAAAAACATTTGGATGAAACCAAAACCAAGTAGGAAAACCAAAGTATGAAAAATGACTGTTGCTTCTATATTGATAAAGATTGGTCATCAAACGACTGGTCCCCTCCCCCATGTCAAACATCATTGAATACAGGAGGAGGGATGGAGGCAGGATTTTTAAGGGCTTTTTTTGTTTTGTTTCATACACCAATGGTAACGTCTTATTCTCTTACCTAATTTAAATAAGTACCGCCTCGTAACCAACATCACAGAGGGGGCGTGGTTTACGTAGCTAGGTAGCTAGCCTACTGGTAACTAAATGGCAACTGCAGTGTGTCAGCAAATATAATTAGAGGTTTGGGCTAGCTAGCTAAATTATACAGCCAGCATGGTATCTTAATTCACGCTGTTACAATAACCAAACAGTTGGATAAACAACTCATTTGTAAAACCATAATGTGGTGTATGACAGGATTGGATGTTGCACGCAATTTCAATGTTGTTTTGAGTTGCTTTTGTGCATCAGCACATAGGCTTGAGGTAATTGCACTGCAGTACGGCGTCCATGTTGTGTGATATCGGTGTTTTGTAAGAATCGCCGGGCTTGTTCTCCGTCCACTGTCTTTACTTCCTGGTAGTTTGAGATTTAGCCGTTTTTAATTTGGAGAAATAATATGGTTGACGTTTTAGTAACTCAAAAAAAGGTTAATTTATATCGGGAATCTGAATGACTGTTTGGGATGTTCAACACCAACACTCAGGTTATTTAACAAGACTGAGTGTTATTGTAACTCCTGAATTAATAAACCTCTCATTCATTTCATGGAGAGTGGAATTCCACTTAGATCTCTGCTGCCCGACGAACCCCGACATTATACATCGGGTTAGAGCCTGTTGTCTCATCAATAACTAGGGATGGGTCTGTTGTCTCATCAATAACTAGGGATGGGTAGGGTCTGTTGTCTCATCAATAACTAGGGATGGGTAGGGTCTGTTGTCTCATCAATAACTAGGGATGGGTAGGGCCTGTTGTCTCATCAATAACTAGGGATGGGTAGGGCCTGTTGTCTCATCAATAACTAGGGATGGGTAGGGCCTGTTGTCTCATCAATAACTAGGGATGGGATGGGCCTGTTGTCTCATCAATAACTAGGGATGGGTAGGGTCTGTTGTCTCATCAATAACTAGGGATGGGTCTGTTGTCTCATCAATAACTAGGGATGGGTAGGGTCTGTTGTCTCATCAATAACTAGGGATGGGTCTGTTGTCTCATCAATAACTAGGGATGGGTCTGTTGTCTCATCAATAACTAGGGATGGGTAGGGTCTGTTGTCTCATCAATAACTAGGGATGGGTAGGGTCTGTTGTCTCATCAATAACTAGGGATGGGTAGGGTCTGTTGTCTCATCATTAACTAGGGATGGGTAGGGTCTGTTGTCTCATCAATAACTAGGGATGGGTCTGTTGTCTCATCAATAACTAGGGATGGGTCTGTTGTCTCATCAATAACTAGGGATGGGCCTGTTGTCTCATCAATAACTAGGGATGGGTCTGTTGTCTCATCAATAACTAGGGATGGGTCTGTTGTCTCATCAATAACTAGGGATGGGTCTGTTGTCTCATCAATAACTAGGGATGGGTAGGGTCTGTTGTCTCATCAATAACTAGGGATGGGTCTGTTGTCTCATCAATAACTAGGGATGGGTCTGCTGTCTCATCAATAACTAGGGATGGGTCTGTTGTCTCATCAATAACTAGGGATGGGCCTGTTGTCTCATCAATAACTAGGGATGGGTAGGGTCTGTTGTCTCATCAATAACTAGGGATGGGTCTGTTGTCTCATCAATAACTAGGGATGGGTATGGTCTGTTGTCTCACCAATAACTAGGGATGGGTCTGTTGTCTCATCAATAACTAGGGATGGGCCTGTTGTCTCATCAATAACTAGGGTGAGGTCAGGGCTCAGGTATCACTAGATCACCAACATGTTTAAGCTGAGCCATTTGCTCGTGTTCTGCTGCACAGTAACAGTCATATCTGACTAACATCATAACATGGTGTCAGAAGTGTTTCAACCTCATCAAATATAAAACAGAAGAGATTATTTCACAGAGTTTAGTCTGAGTTTAGAGTGATGAAAAGTAGCTAACAGCTAACTCTCATGTCTCTTCATTGAGCCGTTGCTATGGATACTCACATACTCGAGTTGCCTGAGCGCAGGGAGTGAGTGACAGACCGAGAGGAGCAGGTAATGAATTTACTAACGAAGGAAGTTATTTCTGGTTTCGGGCCGAACCTTAAATTTGTCCGAAGCAAGCGGGCCTGGGTAGGGTAGGGCCTGACCTTCGCAGGCCTGGGTAGAGTAGGGTCTGACTGTCACAGGCCTGGGTAGAGTAGGGCCTGACTGTCACAGGCCTGGGTAGGGTAGGGCCTGACTGTCACAGGCCTGGGTAGGGTAGGGCCTGACTGTCACAGGCCTGGGTAGAGTAGGGCCTGACTGTCACAGGCCTGGGTAGAGTAGGGCCTGACTGTCACAGGCCTGTGTAGGGTAGGGCCTGACTGTCACAGGCCTGTGTAGGGTAGGGCCTGACTGTCAAAGGCCTGGGTAGGGTAGGGCCTGACTGTCACAGGCCTGGGCAGGGTAGGGCCTGACTGTCACAGGCCTGGGTAGAGTAGGGCCTGACTGTCACAGGCCTGTGTAGGGTAGGGCCTGACTGTCACAGTTCTGGGTAGGGTGGGGCCTGACTGTCACAGTTCTGGGTAGGGTAGGGCCTGACTGTCACAGGCCTGGGTAGGGTAGGGCCTGACTTTCAAAGGCCTGGGTAGGGTAGGGCCTGACAGTCACAGGCCTGGGTAGGGTAAGGCCTGACCTTCACAGGCTTGGGAAGAGTAGGGCCTGACCTACACAGGCCTGGGTAGGATAGGGCCTGACCTTCAGCCTGTACGCCTGAGTATGTGTGTGTGTGTGTGTGCATTGCCTGTATGCCTGAGTGTGTGTGTGTGTGTGTGTGTGTGTGCATTGCCTATATGCCTGAGTATGTGTGTGTGTGTGCATGCCTGTATGCTGAGTGTGTGTGTGTGCATTGCCTGTATGTGTGTGTGTGTGTGTGTGTGTGTGTGTGTGTGTGTGTGTGTGTGTGTGTGTGTGTTTTCCTAGAGATGATAATAACTGTTATCAAGTCTCTCTCTCCTCTCACCGACAACACTGATATTGTTTGGGGATCTTGCCCGCTCTTGACAGAAATGAATTCAAAACACACACAAAATGAACACGCTCTCTCTCTCTCTCTCTCTCACTCACACACACACACACACACACACACACACACACACACACACACACACACACACACACACACACACACTCTCTCTCTCTCTCTCTCTCTCTCTCTCTCTCTCTTTCCAACAGCAGAAAAATATCAGAAATATTGAGAAATTAGATTCCATCTCTCTCAGGATGGAGGCTTTACTGTAGTAGATTGAGGTGTGTTTATATGTAGTGATGCTAGTAGAGTGTTGTTGTTGGTGTGTTTACCTGTAGTGATGCTAGTAGAGTGTTGTGGGTGTGTTTACCTGTAGTGATGCTAGTAGATTGTTGTGGGTGTGTTTACCTGTAGTGATGCTAGTAGAGTGTTGTTGTTGGTGTGTTTACCTGTAGTGATGCTAGTAGATTGTTGTGGGTGTGTTTACCTGTAGTGATGCTAGTAGAGTGTTGTTGTTGGTGTGTTTACCTGTAGTGATGCTAGTAGAGTGTTGTGGGTGTGTTTACCTGTAGTGATGCTAGTAGATTGTTGTGGGTGTGTTTACCTGTAGTGATGCTAGTAGAGTGTTGTGGGTGTGTTTACCTGTAGTGATGCTAGTAGAGTGTTGTGGGTGTGTTTACCTGTAGTGATGCTAGTAGAGTGTTGTTGGTGTGTTTACCTGTAGTGATGCTAGTAGTGTGGTGTTGTGGGTGTGTTTACCTGTAGTGATGCTAGTAGTGTGGTGTTGCTGGTGTGTTTACCTGTAGTGATGCCAGTAGTGTGGTGTTGGTGTGTTTACCTGTAGTGATGCTAGTAGTGTGGTGTTGTGGGTGTGTTTACCTGTAGTGATGCTAGTAGTGTGGTGTTGCTGGTGTGTTTACCTGTAGTGATGCCAGTAGTGTGGTGTTGGTGTGTTTACCTGTAGTGATGCTAGTAGTGTGGTGTTGTGGGTGTGTTTACCTGTAGTGATGCTAGTAGATTGTTGTGGGTGTGTTTACCTGTAGTGATGCTAGTAGATTGTTGTGGGTGTGTTTACCTGTAGTGATGCTAGTAGTGTGGTGTTGTGGGTGTGTTTACCTGTAGTGATGCTAGTAGAGTGTTGTGGGTGTGTTTACCTGTAGTGATGCTAGTAGAGTGTTGTGGGTGTGTTTATATGTAGTGATGCTAGTAGTGTGTTGTGGGTGTGTTTACCTGTAGTGATGCTAGTAGTGTGGTGTTGGTGTGTTTACCTGTAGTGATGCTAGTAGAGTGTTGTGGGTGTGTTTATATGTAGTGATGCTAGTAGAGTGTTGTGGGTGTGTTTACCGGTAGTGGTGCTAGTAGAGTGTTGTGGGTGTGTTTACCTGTAGTGATGCTAGTAGAGTGTTGTGGGTGTGTTTACCTGTAGTGATGCTAGTAGTGTGGTGTTGGTGTGTTTACCTGTAGTGATGCTAGTAGAGTGTTGTGGGTGTGTTTACCTGTAGTGATGCTAGTAGAGTGTTGTGGGTGTGTTTACCTGTAGTGATGCTAGTAGAGTGTTGTGGGTGTGTTTATATGTAGTGATGCTAGTAGTGTGTTGTGGGTGTGTTTACCTGTAGTGATGCTAGTAGTGTGGTGTTGCTGGTGTGTTTACCTGTAGTGATGCTAGTAGAGTGTTGTGGGTGTGTTTACCTGTAGTGATGCTAGTAGAGTGTTGTGGGTGTGTTTATATGTAGTGCTGCTAGTAGAGTGTTGTGGGTGTGTTTACCTGTAGTGATGCTAGTAGTGTGGTGTTGCTGGTGTGTTTACCTGTAGTGATGCTAGTAGAGTGTTGTGGATGTGTTTACCTGTAGTGATGCTAGTAGAGTGTTGTGGGTGTGTTTACCTGTAGTGATGCTAGTAGAGTGTTGTGGGTGTGTTTACCTGTAGTGATGCTAGTAGAGTGTTGTGGGTGTGTTTACCTGTAGTGATGCTAGTAGAGTGTTGTGGATGTGTTTACCTGTAGTGATGCTAGTAGAGTATTGTGGGTGTGTTTACCTGTAGTGATGCTAGTAGTGTGGTGTTGTGGGTGTGTTTACCTGTAGTGATGCTAGTAGAGTGTTGTGGGTGTGTTTACCTGTAGTGATGCTAGTAGAGTGTTGTGGGTGTGTTTATATGTAGTGATGCTAGTAGAGTGTTGTGGGTTTGTTTACCTGTAGTGATGCTAGTAGAGTGTTGTGGGTGTGTTTACCTGTAGTGATGCTAGTAGAGTGTTGTGGGTGTGTTTACCTGTAGTGATGCTAGTAGAGTGTTGTGGGTGTGTTTACCTGTAGTGATGCTAGTAGAGTGTTGTGGGTGTGTTTACCTGTAGTGATGCTAGTAGAGTGTTGTGGGTGTGTTTACCTGTAGTGATGCTAGTAGAGTGTTGTGGGTGTGTTTACCTGTAGTGATGCTAGTAGAGTGTTGTGGGTGTGTTTACCTGTAGTGATGCTAGTAGAGTGTTGTGGGTGTGTTTACCTGTAGTGATGCTAGTAGAGTGTTGTGGGTGTGTTTACCTGTAGTGATGCTAGTAGAGTGTTGTGGGTGTGTTTACCTGTAGTGATGCTAGTAAGTGTTGTGGGTGTGTTTACCTGTAGTGATGCTAGTAGAGTGTTGTGGGTGTGTTTACCTGTAGTGATGCTAGTAGAGTGTTGTGGGTGTGTTTATATGTAGTGCTGCTAGTAGAGTGTTGTGGGTGTGTTTACCTGTAGTGATGCTAGTAGTGTGGTGTTGCTGGTGTGTTTACCTGTAGTGATGCTAGTAGAGTGTGTGGATGTGTTTACCTGTAGTGATGCTAGTAGAGTGTTGTGGATGTGTTACCTGTAGTGATGCTAGTAGAGTGTTGTGGGTGTGTTTACCTGTAGTGATGCTAGTAGAGTGTTGTGGATGTGTTTACCTGTAGTGATGCTAGTAGAGTGTTGTGGGTGTGTTTACCTGTAGTGATGCTAGTAGAGTGTTGTGGGTGTGTTTACCTGTAGTGATGCTAGTAGAGTGTTGTGGGTGTGTTTACCTGTAGTGATGCTAGTAGAGTGTTGTGGGTGTGTTTACCCTGTAGTGATGCTAGTAGAGTGTTGTGGGTGTGTTTACCTGTAGTGATGCTAGTAGAGTGTTGTGGGTGTGTTTACCTGTAGTGATGCTAGTAGAGTGTTGTGGGTGTGTTTACCTGTAGTGATGCTAGTAGAGTGTTGTGGGTGGTGTTTATATGTAGTGCTGCTAGTAGAGTGTTGTGGGTGTGTTTACCTGTAGTGATGCTAGTAGTGTGGTGTTGCTGGTGTGTTTACCTGTAGTGATGCTAGTAGAGTGTTGTGGATGTGTTTACCTGTAGTGATGCTAGTAGAGTGTTTTGGGTGTGTTTACCTGTAGTGATGCTAGTAGAGTGTTGTGGGTGTGTTTACCTGTAGTGATGCTAGTAGAGTGTTGTGGATGTGTTTACCTGTAGTGATGCTAGTAGAGTGTTGTGGGTGTGTTTACCTGTAGTGATGCTAGTAGAGTGTTGTGGGTGTGTTTACCTGTAGTGATGCTAGTAGAGTGTTGTGGGTGTGTTTACCTGTAGTGATGCTAGTAGAGTGTTGTGGATGTGTTTACCTGTAGTGATGCTAGTAGAGTATTGTGGGTGTGTTTACCTGTAGTGATGCTAGTAGTGTGGTGTTGTGGGTGTGTTTACCTGTAGTGATGCTAGTAGAGTGTTGTGGGTGTGTTTACCTGTAGTGATGCTAGTAGAGTGTTGTGGGTGTGTTTATATGTAGTGATGCTAGTAGAGTGTTGTGGGTGTGTTTACCTGTAGTGATGCTAGTAGAGTGTTGTGGGTGTGTTTACCTGTAGTGATGCTAGTAGAGTGTTGTGGGTGTGTTTACCTGTAGTGATGCTAGTAGAGTGTTGTGGGTGTGTTTACCTGTAGTGATGCTAGTAGAGTGTTGTGGGTGTGGTTTACCTGTAGTGATGCTAGTAGAGTGTTGTGGGTGTGTTTACCTGTAGTGATGCTAGTAGAGTGTTGTGGGTGTGTTTACCTGTAGTGATGCTAGTAGAGTGTTGTGGGTGTGTTTACCTGTAGTGATGCTAGTAGAGTGTTGTGGATGTGTTTACCTGTAGTGATGCTAGTAGTGTGTTGTGGATGTGTTTACCTGTAGTGATGCTAGTAGAGTGTTGTGGATGTGTTTACCTGTAGTGATGCTAGTAGAGTGTTGTGGGTGTGTTTACCTGTAGTGATGCTAGTAGAGTGTTGTGGGTGTGTTTACCTGTAGTGATGCTAGTAGAGTGTTGTGGGTGTGTTTACCTGTAGTGATGCTAGTAGAGTGTTGTGGGTGTGTTTATATGTAGTGATGCTAGTAGAGTGTTGTGGGTGTGTTTACCTGTAGTGATGCTAGTAGAGTGTTGTGGGTGTGTTTACCTGTAGTGATGCTAGTAGAGTGTTGTGGGTGTGTTTACCTGTAGTGATGCTAGTAGAGTGTTGTGGGTGTGTTTACCTGTAGTGATGCTAGTAGAGTGTTGTGGGTGTGTTTACCTGTAGTGATGCTAGTAGAGTGTTGTGGGTGTGTTTACCTGTAGTGATGCTAGTAGAGTGTTGTGGGTGTGTTTACCTGTAGTGATGCTAGTAGAGTGTTGTGGGTGTGTTTACCTGTTGTTGATGTTTCATGATAATTACTCTGTTGCAGATAAGCTGTTTTCTTTTATTTCCCCTGAGGGATCACTCATTCCTGGTACACACACACACACACACACACACACACACACACACACACACACACACACACACACACACACACACACACACACACACACAGACACAGACACACAGACACACACACACACACACACACACACACACACACACACACACAGACACAGACACAGACACACAGACACACAGACACACACACACACACACACACACACACACACACACACACACACACACACAGACACACACACACACACACACACACACACACACACACACACACACACACACACACACACAGTGCCTGTGGAAAATCAATCAGGAGTTTTGATGAGGAGCAAGACAGAGATGGCGGAACGGAGAGAGAGATTTGAGGCATGTGAACGTATTTATTTTCATTTAAAAAATGTTTTAATCAAAATGTGTTTTTGACTTTCTGGAACATGTGAATTTTAATGAGCCTTTTTGCCATCTGTAAATACGAATAAAATTGTTAAATTCCGAACCTAGTTGGTTTTCCCCACTTAATAAGACATACGCCCTCTATACGGCAGGGTAGCCTAGTTGTTAGAGCTTTGGACTAGTAACCGAAAGGTTGCAAGTTTAAATCCCCGAGCTGACAAGGTACAAAATCTGTCGTTCTGCCCTTGAACAGGCAGTTAACCCACTGTTCCTAGACCAGTTAACCCACTGTTCCTAGACCAGTTAACCCACTGTTCCTAGGGCCGTCATTGTAAATAAGAATTTGTTCTTAACTGACTTGCCTGGTTAAATAAAGGTTAAAAAAATAAATAAATAAAAAATCCATGATAGGCTGAGATAATGGAGGAGCTGGACTTGGATTGGTCTGCTATGTAGCATTCTATAACATGAGCTGCACGGTGTGTTTAGATAATCCTTGCTCCCACAGTTTTGTTTTTTAAGATATCATGCAAAAGTGTTGCTACTGCTGTCAACATTGCTGCCCTGAAGTTAATAGCGCCAGTCATCTCTACCAGAGATGGTAACCCCAGTCCTCTAGACCAGAGATGGGTAACTCCAGTCATCTCTACCAGAGATGGTAACTCCAGTCCTTTAGACCAGAGATGGTAACTCCAGTCCTCTAGACCAGAGATGGGTAACTCCAGTCATCTCTACCAGAGATTGTAACCCCAGTCCTCTAGACCAGAGATGGTAACTCCAGTCCTCTAGACCAGAGATGGTAACTCCAGTCCTTTAGACCAGAGATGGTAACCCCAGTCCTCTAGACCAGAGATGGTAACTCCAGTCCTCTAGACCAGAGATGGTAACTCTAGTCCTCTAGACCAGAGATGGTAACTCCAGTCCTCTAGACCAGAGATGGTAACTCCAGTCCTCTAGACCAGAGATGGTAACTCCAGTCATCTCTACCAGAGATAGTAACTCCAGTCCTCTAGACCAGAGATGGTAACCCCAGTCCTCTAGACCGGAGATGATAACTCCAGTCCTCTAGACCAGAGATGGTAACTCCAGTCCTCTAGACCAGAGATGGTAACTCCAGTCCTCTAGACCAGAGATGGTAACTCCAGTCCTCTAGACCAGAGATGGTAACTCCAGTCCTCTAGACCAGAGATGGTAACTCCAGTCCTCTAGACCAGAGATGGTAACTCCAGTCCTCTAGACCAGAGATGGTAACTCCAGTCCTCTAGACCAGAGATGGTAACCCCAGTCCTCTAGACCGGAGATGATAACTCCAGTCCTCTAGACCAGAGATGGTAACTCCAGTCCTCTAGACCAGAGATGGTAACTCCAGTCCTCTAGACCAGAGATGGTAACTCCAGTCCTCTAGACCAGAGATGATAACTCCAGTCCTCTAGACCAGAGATGGTAACTCCAGTCCTCTAGACCAGAGATGGTAACTCCAGTCCTCTAGACCAGAGATGGTAACTCCAGTCATCTCTACCAGAGATAGTAACTCCAGTCATCTCTACCAGAGATGGTAACTCCAGTCCCTTCTAGACCAGAGATGGTAACTCCAGTCCTCTAGACCAGAGATGGTAACTCCAGTCATCTCTACCAGAGATAGTAACTCCAGTCATCTCTACCAGAGATGGTAACTCAGTCCTCTAGACCAGAGATGGTAACTCCAGTCCTCTAGACCAGAGATGGTAACTCCAGTCCTCTAGACCAGAGATGGTAACTCCAGTCCTCTAGACCAGAGATGGTAACTCCAGTCCTCTAGACCAGAAGATGGTAACCTCCAGTCATCTCTACCAGAGATGGGTAACCTCCAGTCATCTCTACCAGAGATGGTAACTCCAGTCCTCTAGACCAGAGATGGTAACTCCAGTCCTCTAGACCAGAGATGGTAACTCCAGTCCTCTAGACCAGAGATGGTAACTCCAGTCCTCTAGACCAGAGATGGTAACTCCAGTCCTCTAGACCAGAGATGGTAACTCCAGTCCTCTAGACCAGAGATGGTAACTCCAGTCCTCTAGACCAGAGATGGTAACTCCAGTCCTCTAGACCAGTGATGGTAACTCTAGTCCTCTAGACCAGATATGGTAACTCCAGTCCTCTAGACCAGAGATGGGTAACTCCAGTCTTCAGGGGCCTTTCTCCCTTAAGACCTATTGAGGTGGGGGGATGGGGGGGTGGGGTGACTCCCTCAAAGACCAATTGTTGTTCTGGGGGGGTTGACAGGATGGAGAATGACAAGGGGGGGGAGGGTTTGGAGGCATGCTATGTGCTCAACGCCACAAAAATGAGGTGGAAATTGAGCTGCACTTCCTAACCTCCTGCCAAATGTGTGACCATATTAGAGACACATATTTCCCTCAGATTACACAGAAACCACAAAGAATACTTCACTTGCTTTAGCTATGTTAACACATGTTTCCCATGACAATAAAGCCCTTAAATATAAATTGAATTGAGGGAGAAAAAGTGTTTGATCTTTTCTTAGAGTAGAACAGCTGCCCCTCAATTCAATTAATTTCAATTCATAATTCAAAAGCTTTATTGGCATGGAAAACATATGTTTACAACCCAAATGGAATAAACAATGAACAAAAGGTAAATAAACAAGGGGAAACGTTAGTAAACACTCACAAAAGTTCTTCAATAATAAAGACATTTCATACGTTATATTATTGGTACAGTGTTGTAACAACATGGAATCATTTAAGTATGTAAAACAAACAGACACAGTTGAAGTCGGAAGTTTACGTACACTCTCTCTGTCTGTCTTCTCTTTCTCTCTCTCTCTCTCTCTCTGTCTGTCTTCTCTCTCTCTCNTTGTGGGTGTGTTTACCTGTAGTGATGCTAGTAGAGTTTGTGGGTGTGTTTATATGTAGTGATGCTAGTAGTGTGTTGTGGGTGTGTTTTGTAGTGATGCTAGTAGTGTGGTGTGCTTGGTGTGTTTACTGTAGTGATGCTAGAAGTGTTGTGGGTGTGTTTACCTGTATGATGCTAGTAAGAGTGTGTGGGTGTGTTTATTTGTAGTGCTGCTAGTAGAGTGTTTGTGGTGTGTTTACTGTAGTGATGCAGTAGTGTGGTGTTGCTGGTGTGTTTACCTGTAGTGATGCTAGTAGAGTGTTGGGGTTGTTTACCTGTAGTGATGCTAGTGAGTGTTTTGTGGGTGTGTTTACCTGTAGTGATGGTAGTAGAGTGTTGTGGTGTGTTTACCTGTAGTGATGCTAGTAGAGTGTTGTGGGTTGTTTATGTAGTGATGCTAGTAGAGTGTTGTGGATGTGTTTACCCTGTAGTGATGCTAGTAGAGTATTGTGGGTGTGTTACCTGTAGTGATGCTAGTAGTGTGGTGTTGTGGGTGGTTTACCTGTAGTGATGCTAGTAGAGTGTTGTGGGTGTGTTTACCTGTAGTGATGCTAGTAGAGTGTTGTGGTGTGTTTATATGTAGTGATGCTAGTAGAGTGTTGTGGGTTTGTTTACCTGTAGTGATGCTAGTAGAGTGTTGTGGGTGTGTTTACCTTGTAGTGATGCTAGTAGAGTGTTGTGGGTGTGTTTACCTGTAGTGATGCTAGTAGAGTGTTGTGGGTGTGTTTACCTGTAGTGATGCTAGTAGAGTGTTGTGGGTGTGTTTTACCTGTAGTGATGCTAGTAGAGGTGTGTGGGTGTGTTTACCTGTAGTGATGCTAGTAGAGTGTTGTGGGTGTGTTTACCTGTAGTGATGCTAGTAGAGTGTTGTGGGTGTGTTTACCTGTAGTGATGCTAGTAGAGTGTTGTGGGTGTGTTTACCTGTAGTGATGCTAGTAGAGGTGTTGTGGGTGTGTTTACCTGTAGTGATGCTAGTAGAGTGTTGTGGGTGTGTTTACCTGTAGTGATGCTAGTAGAGTGTTGTGGGTGGTGTTACCTGTAGTGATGCTAGTAGAGTGTTGTGGGTGTGTTTACCTGTAGTGATGCTAGTAGAGTGTTGTGGTGTGTTTATATGTAGTGCTGCTAGTAGAGTGTTGTGGGTGTGTTTACCTGTAGTGATGCTAGTAGTGTGGTGTTGCTGGTGTGTTTACCTGTAGTGATGCTAGTAGAGTGTTGTGGATGTGTTTACCTGTAGTGATGCTAGTAGAGTGTTGTGGATGTGTTTACCTGTAGTGATGCTAGTAGAGTGTTGTGGGGTGTTTACCTGTAGTGATGCTAGTAGAGTGTTGTGGATGTGTTTACTGTAGTGATGCTAGTAGAGTGTTGTGGGTGTGTTTACCTGTAGTGATGCTAGTAGAGTGTTGTGGGTGTGTTTACCTGTAGTGATGCTAGTAGAGTGTTGTGGTGTGTTTACCTGTAGTGATGCTAGTAGAGTGTTGTGGGTGTGTTTACCTGTAGTGATGCTAGTGAGTGTTGTGGGTGTGTTTACCTGTAGTGATGCTAGTAGAGTGTTGTGGGTGTGTTTACTGTAGTGATGCTAGTAGAGTGTTGTGGGTGTGTTTACCTGTAGTGATGCTAGTAGAGTGTTGTGGGTGTGTTTATATGTAGTGCTGCTAGTAGAGTGTTGTGGGTGTGTTACCTGTAGTGATGCTAGTAGTGTGGTGTTGCTGGTGTGTTTACCTGTAGTGATGCTAGTAGAGTGTTGTGGATGTGTTTACCTGTAGTGATGCTAGTAGAGTGTTTGGGTGTGTTTACCTGTAGTGATGCTAGTAGAGTGTTGTGGGTGTGTTTACCTGTAGTGATGCTAGTAGAGTGTTGTGGATGTGTTTACTGTATGATGCTAGTAGAGTGTTGTGGGTGTGTTTACCTGTAGTGATGCTAGTAGAGTGTTGTGGGTGTGTTTACCTGTAGTGATGCTAGTAGAGTGTTGTGGGTGTGTTACCTGTAGTGATGCTAGTAGAGTGTTGTGGATGTGTTTACCTGTAGTGATGCTAGTAGAGTTTGTGGGTGTGTTTACCTGTAGTGATGCTAGTAGTGTGGTGTTGTGGGTGTGTTTACCTGTAGTGATGCTAGTAGAGTGTTGTGGGTGTGTTTACCTGTAGTGATGCTAGTAGAGTGTTTGTGTGTTTTATATGTAGTGATGCTAGTAGAGTGTTGTGGGTGTGTTTACCTGTAGTGATGCTAGTAGAGTGTTGTGGGTGGTTTACCTGTAGTGATGCTAGTAGAGTGTTGTGGGTGTGTTTACCTGTAGTGATGCTAGTAGAGTGTTGTGGGTGTGTTTACCTGTAGTGATGCTAGTAGAGGTGTTTGTGGTGTGTTTACCTGTAGTGATGCTAGTAGAGTGTTGTGGGTGTGTTTTACCTGTAGTGATGCTAGTAGAGTGTTTGTGGTGTGTTTACCTGTAGTGATGCTAGTAGAGTGTTGTGGGTGTGTTTACCTGTAGTGATGCTAGTAGAGTGTTGTGGATGTGTTTACCTGTAGTGATGCTAGTAGTGTGTTGTGGATGTGTTTACCTGTAGTGATGGCTAGTAGAGTGTTGTGGATGTGTTTACCTGTAGTGATGCTAGTAGAGTGTTGTGGTGTTTTACCTGTAGTGATGCTAGTAGAGTGTTGTGGGTGTGTTTACCTGTAGTGATGCTAGTAGAGTGTTGTGGGTGTGTTACCTGTAGTGATGCTAGTAGAGTGTTGTGGGTGTGTTTATATGTAGTGATGCTAGTAGAGTGTTGTGGGTGTGTTTACCTGTAGTGATGCTAGTAGAGTGTGTGGGTGTGTTTACCTGTAGTGATGCTAGTAGAGTGTTGTGGGTGTGTTTACCTAGTGATGTAGTTTTTTTTTTGTAGAGTGTTGTGGGTGTGTTACCTGTAGTGATGCTAGTAGAGTGTTGTGGGTGTGTTTACCTGTAGTGATGCTAGTAGAGTGTTGTGGGTGTGTTTACTGTAGTGATGCTAGTAGAGTGTTGTGGGTGTGTTTACCTGTAGTGATGCTAGTAGAGTGTTGTGGGTGTGTTTACCTGTTGTTGATGTTTCATGATAATTACTCTGTTGCAGATAAGCTGTTTTCTTTTATTCCCCTGAGGGATCACTCATTCCTGGTACACACACACACACACACACACCACACACACACACACACACACACACACACCACACAACACACACACCACACACACCACACACAGACACAGACACACAGACCACACACACACACACCACACACACACACACACACACACACACAGACACAGACACAGACACACAGACACACAGACAACACACACACACACACACACACACACACACACACACACACACACACACAGACACACACACCACACACACACACACACACACACAACACACACACACACACACCACACACAGTGCCTGTGGAAAATCAATCAGGAGTTTTGATGAGGAGCAAGACAGAGATGGCGGAACGGAGAGCAGAGATTTGAGGCATGTGAACGTATTATTTTTCATTTAAAAAATGTTTAATCAAAATGTGGTTTTTGACTTTCTGGAACATGTGAATTTTAATGAGCCTTTTTGCCATCTGTAAATACGAATAAAATTGTTAAATTCCGAACCTAGTTGGTTTCCCCACTTAATAAGACATACGCCCTCTATACGGCAGGGTAGCCTAGTTGTTAGAGCTTTGGGACTAGTAACCGAAAGGTTGCAAGTTTAAATCCCCGAGCTGACAAGGTACAAAATCTGTCGTTCTGCCCTTGAACAGGCAGTTAACCCCACTGTTCCTAGACCAGTTAACCCACTGTTCCTAGACCAGTTAACCCACTGTTCCTAGGCCGTCATTGTAAATAAGAATTTGTTCTTAACTGACTTGCCTGGTTAAATAAAGGTTAAAAAAATAAATAATAAAAAATCCATGATAGGCTGAGATAATGGAGGAGCTGGACTTGGATTGGTCTGCTATGTAGCATTCTATAACATGAGCTGCACGGTGTGTTTAGATAATCCTTGTCTCCCACAGTTTTGTTTTTTAAGATATCATGCAAAAGTGTTGCTACTGCTGTCAACATTGCTGCCCTGAAGTTAATAGCGCCAGTCATCTCTACCAGAGATGGTAACCCCAGTCCTCTAGACCAGAGATGGGTAACTCCAGTCATCTCTACCAGAGATGGTAACTCCAGTCTTTAGACCAGAGATGGTAACTCCAGTCCTCTAGACCAGAGATGGTTAACTCCAGTCATCTCTACCAGAGATTGTAACCCCCAGTCTCTAGACCAGAGATGGTAACTCCAGTCCTCTAGCCAGAGATGGTAACTCCAGTCCTTTAGACCAGAGATGGTAACCCCAGTCCTCTAGACCAGAGATGGTAACTCCAGTCCTCTAGACCAGAGATGGTAACTCTAGTCCTCTAGACCAGAGATGGTAACTCCAGTCCCTCTAGACCAGAGATGGTAAACTCCAGTCCTCTAGACCAGAGATGGTAACTCCAGTCCATCTCTACCAGAGATAGTAACTCCCAGTCCTCTAGACCAGAGATGGTAAACCCCAGTCCTCTAGACCGGAGATGATAACTCCAGTCCTCTAGACCAAGAGATGGTAACTCCAGTCCTCTAGACCAGAGATGGTAACTCCAGTCCTCTAGACAGAGATGGTAACTCCAGTCCTCTAGACCAGAGATGGTAACTCCAGTCCTCTAGACCAGAGATGGTAACTCCAGTCCTCTAGACCAGAGATGGTAACTCCAGTCCTCTAGACCAGAGATGGTAACTCCAGTCCTCTAGACCAGAGATGGTAACCCCAGTCCTCTAGACGCGGAGATGATAACTCCAGTCCTCTAGACCAGAGATGGTAACATCCAGTCCTCTAGACCAGAGATGGTAACTCCAGTCCTCTAGAACCAGAGATGGTAACTCCAGTCCTCTAGACCAGAGATGATAACTCCAGTCCTCTAGACCAGAGATGGTAACTCCAGTCCTCTAGACCAGAGATGGTAACTCCAGTCCTCTAGACCAGAGATGGTAACTCCAGTCATCTCTACCAGAGATAGTAACTCCAGTCATCTCTACCAGAGATGGTACTCCAGTCCTCTAGACCAGAGATGGTAACTCCAGTCCTCTAGACCAGAGATGGTAACTCCAGTCATCTCTACCAGAGATAGTAACTCCAGTCATCTCTACCAGAGATGGTAACTCCAGTCCTCTAGAACCAGAGATGGTAACTCCAGTCCTCTAGACCAGAGATGGTAACTCCAGTCCTCTAGACCAGAGATGGTAACTCCAGTCCTCTAGACCAGAGATGGTAACTCCAGTCCTCTAGACCAGAGATGGTAACTCCAGTCATCTCTACCAGAGATGGGTAACTCCAGTCATCTCTACCAGAGATGGTAACTCCAGTCCTCTAGACCAGAGATGGTAACTCCAGTCCTCTAGACCAGAGATGGTAACTCCAGTCCTCTAGACCAGAGATGGTAACTCCAGTCCTCTAGACCAGAGATGGTAACTCCAGTCCTCTAGACCAGAGATGGTAACTCCAGTCCTCTAGACCAGAGATGGTAACTCCAGTCCTCTAGACCAGAGATGGTAACTCCAGTCCTCTAGACCAGTGATGGTAACCGTCTAGTCCTCTAGAACCAGATATGGTAACTCCAGTCCTCTAGACCAGAGATGGGTAACTCCAGTCTTCAGGGGCCTTTCTCCTTAAGACCTATTGAGGTGGGGGGATGGGGGGTGGGGTGACTCCCTCAGACCAATTGTTGTTCTGGGGGGGTTGACAGGATGGAGAATGCACAAGGGGGGGAGGGTTTTGGAGGCATGCTATGTGCTCAACGCCCACAAAATGAGGTGGAAATTGAGCTGCACTTCCTAACCTCCTGCCAAATGTGGTGACCATATTAAGACACATATTTCCCTCAGATTACACAGAAACCACAAAGAATACTTCACTTGCTTTAGCTATGTTAACACATGTTTCCCATGACAATAAAGCCTTAATATAAATTGAATTGGAGGGAGAAAAAGTGGTTTGATCTTTTCTTAGAGTAGAACAGCTGGCCCCTCAATTCAATTAATTTCAATTCATAATTCAAAAGCTTTATTGGCATGGAAACATATGTTTAACAACCCAAATGGATAAACAATGAACAAAAGGGTAATAAACAAGGGAAACGTAGTAAACACTCACAGAAAGTTCTTCAATAATAAAGACATTCATACGTTATATTATTGGTACAGTGTTGTGAACACATGGAAATCATTTAAGTATGTAAACAAACAGACACAGTTGAAGTCGGAAGTTTACGTACACTCTCTCTGTCTGTCTTCTCTTTCTCTCTCTCTCTCTCTCTCTGTCTGTCGTCTCTCTCTCTCTTCTCTCTCTCTCTCTCTCTCTCTCTCTCTCTCTCTCTCGTCTCTCTCTCTCCTCTCTGTCTCTGTCTCTTCCTCGTGTCTCTGTCTCTGTCTCTGTCTCTGTCTCTTGTCTCTGTCTCTGTCTCTGTCTCTGTCTCTGTCTCGTCTCTCTCTCTCTCTCTCTCTCTGTCTACCGTCTCGTCTCTGTCTCTGTCTCTGTCTCTGTCTCTGCTCTGTCTCTGTCTCTGTTTCTCTCTCTCTCTCTCTCTCTCTCTCTCTCTCCCACTCTCTGTCTCTGTCTCTGTCTCTGTCTCTGTTCTGTCTCTGTCTCTGTCTCTCTCTTCTCTCTCTCTCACTCTCTGTCTCTGCTCTGTCTCTGTCTCTGTCTCTGTCTCTGTTCTGGTCTCTGTCTCTCTCTCTCTCTCTCTCTCCCCCTCTTTCCTCTCTCTCTTCCCCTCCTCTCTCTCTCTCTCTCCTCCCCCTCTCCTCTCTCCTCTTCCCCCCCCCCTCTTCTCTCTTGTCTCTCTCTCTCTCTCTCCTCCCCCTCTCGTTCTCTCTTCCCCCCTCTCTCCTCTCTGTCTCTCTCTTCTCTCTGTCTCTCTCTCTGTCGTCTCTTCTCTGTCTCTCTCTCTCTGTCTCTCTCTCCTCTGTCTCTCTCTTTCTGTCTCTCTCTCTCTGTCTCTCTCTCTCTCTGTCTTCTCTTTCTCTCCTCTCCTCTCTCTCTCTGTCTCTTCTCTTCTTCTCTCTCTCTCTGTCTCTCTCTGTCTTCATTTCCCTTCTCTGTCTCTCTTCTCTCTCTCTCTCTCTGGGAATCACTTTCTTTTAGGTGAATGTAGAATTTAACATATCTTTTATGGATTTGGATTAATTAGCGGGTATCTGCTCTTCCTGTCTGTCTCTCTCTCTCTCTCCTCCCCCCCTGTCCTTTCTCCTCTTTCTCCCCTCTCTCTCTCTCTCTCTCTCTCTCTCTCTCTCTCTCTCTCCTCCCCCCTCTCCTCTCTCCTCTTCCCCCCCTCTCTCTCTCTCTCGCTCTCTCGCTCTCTCTCTCTCCTCCCCCCTCTCCTCTCTCCTCTTTCTCCTCTCTCTTCCTCTGACTGTTACTCTGTCTCTCTCGCACTCTTCCTCCTCTACCTCCTCTCTCCCCTCTCTCCCCCTCTCTCCTCCCCCTCTTCTCTTTCCTCTCTGTCACCTGGTCATTTTCTATCTACAGGATGATCCCTCTAATTGGCAGACAAGCTCTCATGTCAGACTTCATTCATTATGCTGTGTCTGATATGAAAAGTATTGCTGAGTTCAAGGCACGGGCCACGGCATGAGAGAGATACAAGTAACGGGAATGTGGTGTTCATAGTTATGTTATAGAATTCCGGTGATGCAATGCTTGGTGGATGAGGAAGAGGGAGGAAGAGGAAGATGATGAGGGAGGAAGATGAAAAGGGAGGAGAGGAAGAGGGAGCAAGAGGGATGAAGAGGAGAGGGAGGAATAGGAAGGGGGAGTAAGAAGAAGGAGGAGGGGGAAGAGGGAGGCAGAGGAAGAGGGAGGAAGAGGAATAGAAAGGAAGAGAAAGAGAGTGGAGACGAGAGAGAGAAGGATACATCAGGCCACAGAGGAGGAGCCAGATAGAGTTCAGGTTACATCCAGGTGAGACAGACAGGTTACATCCAGGTGAGAGAGACAGGTTACATCCAGTTGAGACAGACAGGTTAGATCCAGGTGACAGAGACAGGTTACATCCAGGTGAGAGAGACAGGTTACATCCAGATGAGACAGACAGGTTACATCCAGGTGAGAGAGACAGGTTACATCCAGGTGAGACAGACAGGTTACATCCAGGTGAGAGAGACAGGTTACATCCAGGTGAGACAGACATGTTACATCCAGGTGAGAGAGACATGTTACATCCAGGTGAGACAGACATGTACATCCAGGTGAGACAGACAGGTTACATCCAGGTGAGAGAGACAGGTTACATCCAGGTGAGAGAGACATGTTACATCCAGGTGAGAGAGACAGGTTACATCCAGGTGAGACAGACATGTTACATCAAGGTGAGACAGACAGGTTACATCCAGGTGAGACAGACATGTTACATCCAGGTGAGACAGACAGGTTACATTCCAGGTGAGACAGACATGTTACATCCAGGTGAGACAGACAGGTTACATCCAGGTGAGACAGACAGGTTACATCCAGGTGAGACAGACATGTTACATCCAGGTGAGACAGACAGGTTACATCCAGGTGAGACAGACATGTTACATCCAGGTGAGACAGACAGGTTACATCCAGGTGAGACAGACATGTACATCCAGGTGAGACAGACATGTTACATCCAGGACATTTACAGGAGACAAGAGAGCAACAAGAGCTTGTAGACAGAGAGGATAGACAGGTGAGGACAGACAGGTGAAGGGTAGAAATGTGAGGACAGACAGATGGGGGTAGACAGGTGAGGACAGACAGGTGAAGGGTTAGACATGTGAGGACAGACAGATGGGGGTAGACAGGTGAGGACAGACAGGTGAAGGGTTAGACATGTGAGGACAGACTGGTGAGGGGTAAACATGTGAGGACAGACAGGTGAAGGGTTAGACATGTGAGGACAGACAGGTGAAGGGTTAGACAGGTGAGGACAGACAGGTGAAGGGTTAGACAGGTGAGGACAGACAGGTGAAGGGTTAGACATGTGAGGACAGACAGGTGAAGGGTTAGACATGTGAGGACAGACAGGTGAAGGGTTAGACATGTGAGGACAGACAGGTGAAGGGTTAGACATGTGAGGACAGACAGGTGAAGGGTTAGACATGTGAGGACAGACAGGTGAAGGGTTAGACATGTGAGGACAGACAGGTGTGTTATAATGATAAGTACATCATGACATAATGGTATATCACCTTTTCAAGTGCTTCACCACCACTCAATCAATCGATCAATCAATCAATCAAATGTATTTATAAACCCCCTTTTTACATCAGCCGATCGCTTGCTGTCCCCCCCCGGACAGAAATCATCAAATCAAATCAAATGTATTTATATAGCCCTTCGTACATCAGCTGATATCTCAAAGTGCTGTACAGAAACCCAGCCTAAAACCCCAAACAGCAAGCAATGCAGGTGTAGTAGCACGGTGGCTAGGAAAAACTCCCTAGAAAGGCCAAAACCTAGGAAGAAACCTAGAGAGGAACCAGGCTATGTGGGGTGGCCAGTCCTCTTCTGGCTGTGCCGGGTGGAGATTATAACAGAACATTGCCAAGATGTTCAAATGTTCATAAATGACCAGCATGGTCGTATAATAATAAGGCAGAACAGTTGAAACTGGAGCAGCAGCACGGCCAGGTGGACTGGGGACAGCAAGGAGTCATCATGTCAGGTAGTCCTGAGGCATGGTCCTAGGGCTCAGGTCCTCCGAGAGAGAGAGAAAGAAAGAGAGAAAGAGAGAATTAGAGAACGCACACTTAAATTCACACAGGACACCGAATAGGACAGGAGGAGTACTCCAGATATAACAAACTGACCCTAGCCCCCCGACACATAAACTACAGCAGCATAAATACTGGATGCTGAGACAGGAGGGGTCAGGAGACACTGTGGCCTCATCCGAGGACACCCCCGGACAGTGCCAAACAGGAAGGATATAACCCCACCCACTTTGCCAAAGAACAGCCCCCACACCACTAGAGGGATATCTTCAACCACCAACTTACCATCCTGAGACAAGGCCGAGTATAGCCCACAAAGATCTCCGCCACGGCACAACCCAAGGGGAGGCGCCAAACACAGACAGCCAACCCAGACAGCCAACCCAGACAGCCAACCCAGACAGCCAACCCAGACAGCAAGCGATGCCAGGATTTAGAGACACGGGTATTTCTGCTTCTCCTGGAAATGAGAGAATAGAATAGAACTCCTGTAAATATAGTAGTGCTACACACACACACGACTGTAGGCCACAAGGACAGCTTCTCCTTAACTACAGTGATGGGGTTTATAGACCTTGCCATATGCTTTCCTTTATACTGTATGAAACATAGCGCTATCAGAACGCACTGAGCCTGCACTGATGAAAGTGTTACGTTAAGCTACATATAGTAGCTTAGTCTCTCTCTCTCTCTCTCTCTTTCTTTCTTTTCTCTCTTGATCTCTCTCTCTCTCTCTCTCTCTTTCTTTCTTTCTTCTTTTCTCTCCATCTCTCTCTCCCCCTCTCTCTCTCTCTCTCTCTCTCTCTTTATTTTCTTTCTCTCTCCCTCTCTCTCTCTCTCTCTCTCTCTCTTTCTTCTCTCTCTCTCTCTTTATTTTCTCTCTCTCTCTCTCTCTCTCTCTCTCTCTCTCTCTCTCTTTATTTTCTTTCTCTCTCTCTCTCTCTCTCTCTCTCTCTCTCTCTCTCTCTTTATTTTCTCTCTCTCTCTCTCTCTCTCTCTTCTCTCTCTCTCTCTCTCTCTCTCTCTCTCTCTCTCTCTCTCTATTTCTTTCTCTCTCTCTCTCTCTCTCTCTCTCTCTCTCTTTATTTTCTTTCTTTCTTTCTCTCTCTCTCTCTCTCTCTCTCTCTCTCTCTCTCTCTCTTTTCTCTCCATCTCTCTCTCTCCATTTCTCTTTCTTTATTTTCTCTCTCTCTCTTTATTTTCTCTCTCTCTCTCTCTCTCTCTCTCTCTCTCTCTCTCTCTCTCTCTCTCTCTCTCTCTCTGTCTCTCTCTCTCTCTTTATTTTCTTTCTCTCTCCCTCTCTCTCTCTCTCTCTCTTTCTTCTCTCTCTCTCTCTTTATTTTCTCTCTCTCTCTCTCTCTCTCTCTCTCTCTCTTTATTTTCTTTCTCTCTCTCTCTCTCTCTCTCTTTATTTCTTTCTCTCTCTCTTTCTCTCTCTCTCTTTATTTTCATTCTCTCTCTCTCTCTCTCTCTCTCTCTTTTCTCTCTCTCTCTCTCCATCTCTCTCTATTTCTTTCTTTCTTTCTTTTCTCTCTCTCTCTCTCTCCCTCCATCTCTCTCTCTCTTTCTCTCTCTCTCTCTCTCTCTCTCTCTCTCTCTCTCTCTCTCTCCCTCTTTATGACCAAACTTATACTATTTACACTTTGTAGTCGATTTTGACTCATATTGATGCGAAATAGGCTGTTTTCAAAAGGATTTTTTAAGCCAGTTGCTCTGTAACGCTTTCCTGCAGTCAATGACCAAAACAGGTATCTGACAGGTATCTGTCTTCAACCCGTGTGTGTGTGAGAGATGTATCCATTGGTTTCAAAGTAGATTTGTTTTAAGACTACCAAGATTCAATCTGTGTCACCCTGACTTAGCCCACTGCAGTATAAGTTTAAGGTTTGGGAAAGGCTTAAAACAAAAATGAGAACAGAAATGAGTTTCCTAGGATTGATCCCAGAGCTGAAGCTCACACCTCCATGGCCATCCCCCATCCACAACAACTTACGAAAAACTCCAGGGTACTTGATGGTGATAATGCTCACCATTGCCCCTAGAGGCCAGTTTGAGATTGAAAAGCCTGTCTTTGTCCCATGTAGGACTCTGTTCTAAAGTACTACATGATATCAGGGATAGGGTGATAGGGTGATAGGGAGCCCTTCAGGATTTAGCCCCTGTTTCTGTCCTATATACGTTTACATGCACAACAACATCCTGTTACAGGTTTACATGCACACCAACATCCTGTTATAGCTTTACATGCACACCAACATCCTGTTATAGCTTTACATGTACACCAACATCCTGTTATATCTTTACATGCACACCAACATCCTGTTATAGCTTTACATGCACACCAACATCCTGTTATAGCTTTACATGCACACCAACATCCTGTTACAGGTTTACATGCACACCAACATCCTGTTACAGGTTTACATGCACACCAACATCCTGTTATAGCTTTACATGCACACCAACATCCTGTTATAGGTTTGCATGCACACCAACATCCTGTTACAGGTTTACATTCACACCAACATCCTGTTATCCACTGAGTGTACAAAACATTAGGAACACATATTAGGAAGACCCCTCCCCTCATGTCTCAATTGTCTCAAGGCTTAAATATCCTTCTTTATGAACCAGTCTCCTCCCCTTCATCGACACTGATTGAAGTGCATTTAACTAGTGACATCAATACAATTTAATAGGCTTTCAGCTGGATCCACCTGCCCAGTCTATGTCAGGGGTGTCAAATTCCATGGATGGCCTACTGTCATCAGGTTTTATATTTAAACCACCAGGTGAGTTACCTCCAGGTGAGTTACCTCCAGGTGAATCTGAATGAGTTACCTCCAGGTGAGTCTGAATGAGTTACCTCCAGGTGAGTTACCTCCAGGTGAATCTGAATGAGTTACCTCCAGGTGAGTCTGAATGAGTTACCTCCAGGTGAGTTACCTCCAGGTGAATCTGAATGAGTTACCTCCAGGTGAGTTACCTCCAGGTGAATCTGAATGAGTTACCTCCAGGTGAGTTACCTCCAGGTGAATCTGAATGAGTTACCTCCAGGTGAGTTACCTCCAGGTGAATCTGAATGAGTTACCTCCAGGTGAATCTGAATGAGTTACCTCCATGTGAATCTGAATGAGTTACCTCCAGGTGAGTCTGAATGAGTTACCTCCAGGTGAATCTGAATGAGTTACCTCCAGGTGAGTCTGAATGAGTACCTCCAGGTGAATCTGAATGAGTTACCTCCAGGTGAGTTACCTCCAGGTGAATCTGAATGAGTTACCTCCAGGTGAGTCTGAATGAGTTACCTCCAGGTGAGTCTGAATGAGTTACCTCCAGGTGAGTCTGAATGAGTTACCTCCAGGTGAATCTGAATGAGTTACCTCCAGGTGAATCTGAATGAGTTACCTCCAGGTGAGTCTGAATGAGTTACCTCCAGGTGAATCTGAATGAGTTACCTCCAGGTGAGTTACCTCCAGGTGAATCTGAATGAGTTACCTCCAGGTGAATCTGAATGAGTTACCTCCAGGTGAGTCTGAATGAGTTACCTCCAGGTGAATCTGAATGAGTTACCTCCAGGTGAATCTGAATGAGTTACCTCCAGGTGAATCTGAATGAGTTACCTCCAGGTGAGTCTGAATGAGTTACCTCCAGGTGAGTCTGAATGAGTTACCTCCAGGTGAGTTACCTCCAGGTGAATCTGAATTAGTTACCTCCAGGTGAATCTGAATGAGTTACCTCCAGGTGAGTTACCTCCAGGTGAATCTGAATGAGTTACCTCCAGGTGAATCTGAATGAGTTACCTCCAGGTGAGTCTGAATGAGTTACCTCCAGGTGAATCTGAATGAGTTACCTCCAGGTGAATCTGAATGAGTTACCTCCAGGTGAATCTGAATGAGTTACCTCCAGGTGAATCTGAATGAGTTACCTCCAGGTGAGTCTGAATGAGTTACCTCCAGGTGAGTCTGAATGAGTTACCTCCAGGTGAGTTACCTCCAGGTGAATCTGAATGAGTTACCTCCAGGTGAATCTGAATGAGCACCTCCAGGTGAGTCTGAATGAGTTACCTCCAGGTGAATCTGAATGAGTTACCTCCAGGTGAGTCTGAATGAGTTACCTCCAGGTGAGTCTGAATGAGTTACATCCAGGTGAATCTGAATGAGTTACCTCCAGGTGAATCTGAATGAGCACCACTAGGTGAGTCTGAATGAGTTACCTCCAGGTGAATCTGAATGAGTTACCTCCAGGTGAATCTGAATGAGTTACCTCCAGGTGAATCTAAATGAGTTACCTCCAGGTGAGTCTGAATGAGTTACCTCCAGGTGAGTCTGAATGAGTTACATCCAGGTGAATCTGAATGAGTTACCTCCAGGTGAATCTGAATGAGCACCACTAGGTGAGTCTGAATGAGTTACCTCCAGGTGAATCTGAATGAGTTACCTCCAGGTGAATCTGAATGAGTTACCTCCAGGTGAGTCTGAATGAGTTACCTCCAGGTGAGTCTGAATGAGTTACCTCCAGGTGAGCCTGAATGAGTTACCTCCAGGTGAGTTACCTCCAGGTGAGTCTGAATGAGTTACCTCCAGGTGAATCTGAATGAGTTACCTCCAGGTGAGTCTGAATGAGTTACCTCCAGGTGAGTCTGAATGAGTTACCTCCAGGTGAATCTGAATGAGTTACCTCCAGGTGAATCTGAATGAGTTACCTCCAGGTGAATCTGAATGAGTTACCTCCAGGTGAGTCTGAATGAGTTACCTCCAGGTGAGTCTGAATGAGTTACCTCCAGGTGAGTCTGAATGAGTTACCTCCAGATGTGTGTGTGTGTGTGTGAGTTTTCCTCTCCTTTGTGTGAATGGTGGACGGAGGGATAACGGAATGAGGGATGAAGGAAGGATGGGGGATAGGAATGAGGGATCGCGGCAGGAGGGGGGAAAGGAATGAGGGATCACGGCAGGAGGGGGGATGGTGTTCCCACAGTTTTTCCAAATCCCTTGCTCTGTCCGAATCCTTCTCTGAGTGTGTCCGTTGCCAGGCCGACCGAGTGTGTTAGGAGTCCATTGTGGGCCATTCACGTGTGAGTAACGAGCGGGGCCCTTCTGCTGTCTCTCTGTGTGTGTGTGTGTGTGTATGAGTGTGTGTGTGCATGCGGTGGTCACACACACACACACACACACACACACACACACACACACACACACACACACACACACACACACTCTGTAACTCTACTCTCCCTCCTCTCCCTCTCTCCCTCTCTCCCTCTTCTCCCTCTTCTCCCTCCTCTCCCTCTTCTCCCTCTTCTCCCTCCTCTCCCTCCTCTCCCTCCTCTCCCTCTTCTCCCTCTTCTCCCTCCTCTCCCCCCTTCTCCCTCTTCTCCCTCCTCTCCCTCCTCTCCCTCTTCTCCCTCTTCTCCCTCCTCTCCCTCTTCTCCCTCTTCTCCCTCTTCTCCCTCCTCTCACTAACTCACCAGACCAGTAAAGATGATTCCTTACCAACCAACATAGCTTCCTCACATGCTCCCTCAGACCCATCTCCTACGTTCAGTACGAGTCAAATATTTGGACACATCTACTCATTCCAGGGTTTTTCTTTATTTTTTAAAATTATTTTCTACATTCTAGAATAATAGTGGAGACATCAACACTATGAAATAACACATATGGAATAATGTAGTAACCAAAACAAGTGTTAAACAAATTCAAGGTCTTAACAATATTAACAATATTCAAGGACTTTGAAAGTTTCTTCAAGTGTGGTCGAAAAAGCCATCAAGCGTTATGATGAAACTGTCTCTCATGAGGACCGCCACAGGAAAGGAAGACCCAGAGTTAACTGTCTCTCATGAGGACCGCCACAGGAAAGGAAGACCCAGAGTTAACTGTCTCTCATGAGGACCGCCACAGGAAAGGAAGACCCAGAGTTAACTGTCTCTCATGAGGACCGCCACAGGAAAGGAAGACCCAGAGTTAACTGTCTCTCATGAGGACCGCCACAGGAAAGGAAGACCCAGAGTTAACTGTCTCTCATGAGGACCGCCACAGGAAAGGAAGACCCAGAGTTAACTGTCTCTCATGAGGACCGCCACAGGAAAGGAAGACCCAGAGTTACCTCTGCTGCAGAGGATAAGTTCATTAGAGTTAACTGTCTCTCATGAAGACCTCCACAGGAAAGGAAGACCCAGAGTTACCTCTGCTGCAGAGGATAAGTTCATTAGAGTTACCTCTGCTGCAGAGGATAAGTTCATTAGAGTTAACTGTCTCTCATGAAGACCTCCACAGGAAAGGATGACCCAGAGTTACCTCTGCTGCAGAGGATAAGTTCATTAGAGTTACCTCTGCTGCAGAGGATAAGTTCATTAGAGTTACCTGTCTCTCATGAGGACCGGCACAGGAAAGGAAGACCCGGAGTTACCTCTGCTGCAGGGGATAAGTTCATTAGAGTTAACTGTCTCTCATGAGGACCGCCACAGGAAAGGAAGACCCAGAGTTAACTGTCTCTCATGAGGACCGCCACAGGAAAGGAAGACCCAGAGTAAACTGTCTCTCATGAGGACCGCCACAGGAAAGGAAGACCCAGAGTTAACTGTCTCTCATGAGGACCACCACAGGAAAGGAAGACCCAGAGTTACCTCTGCTGCAGAGGATAAGTTCATTAGAGTTAACTGTCTCTCATGAGGACCGCCACAGGAAAGGAAGACCCAGAGTTACCTCTGCTGTAGAGGATACGTTCATTAGAGTTACCTCTGCTGCAGAGGATAAGTTCATTAGAGTTAACTGTCTCTCATGAAGACCTCCACAGGAAAGGAAGACCCAGAGTTACCTCTGCTGCAGAGGATAAGTTCATTAGAGTTAACTGTCTCTCATGAAGACCTCCACAGGAAAGGAAGACCCAGAGTTACCTCTGCTGCAGAGGATAAGTTCATTAGAGTTACCTCTGCTGCAGAGGATAAGTTCATTATAGTTACCTGTCTCTCATGAGGACCGGCACAGGAAAGGAAGACCCAGAGTTACCTCTGCTGCAGGGGATAAGTTCATTAGAGTTAACTGTCTCTCATGAGGACCGCCACAGGAAAGGAAGACCCGGAGTTACCTCTGCTGCAGGGGATAAGTTCATTAGAGTTAACTGTCTCTCATGAGGACCGCCACGGGAAAGGAAGACCCAGAGTTACCTCTGCTGCAGGGGATAAGTTCATTAGAGTTAACTGTCTCTCATGAGGACCGCCACAGGAATGGAAGACCCAGAGTTACCTCTGCTGCAGAGGATAGGTTCATTAGAGTTAACTGTCTCTCATGAGGACCGCCACAGGAAAGGAAGACCCAGAGTTACCTCTTCTGCAGAGGATACGTTCATTAGAGTTACCTCTGCTGCAGAGGATAAGTTCATTAGAGTTAACTGTCTCTCATGAAGACCTCCACAGGAAAGGAAGACCCAGAGTTACCTCTGCTGCAGAGGATAAGTTCATTAGAGTTAACTGTCTCTCATGAAGACCTCCACAGGAAAGGAAGACCCAGAGTTACCTCTGCTGCAGAGGATAAGTTGATTAGAGTTAACTGTCTCTCATGAAGACCTCCACAGGAAAGGAAGACCCAGAGTTACCTCTGCTGCAGAGGATAAGTTCATTAGAGTTACCTCTGCTGCAGAGGATAAGTTCATTAGAGTTAACTGTCTCTCATGAAGACCTCCACAGGAAAGGAAGACCCAGAGTTACCTCTGCTGCAGAGGATAAGTTCATTAGAGTTACCTCTGCTGCAGAGGATAAGTTCATTATAGTTACCTGTCTCTCATGAGGACCGGCACAGGAAAGGAAGACCCAGAGTTACCTCTGCTGCAGGGGATAAGTTCATTAGAGTTAACTGTCTCTCATGAGGACCGCCACAGGAAAGGAAGACCCGGAGTTACCTCTGCTGCAGGGGATAAGTTCATTAGAGTTAACTGTCTCTCATGAGGACCGCCACAGGAAAGGAAGACCCAGAGTTACCTCTGCTGCAGGGGATAAGTTCATTAGAGTTAACTGTCTCTCATGAGGACCGCCACAGGAATGGAAGACCCAGAGTTACCTCTGCTGCAGGGGATAAGTTCATTAGAGTTAACTGTCTCTCATGAGGACCGCCACAGGAAAGGAAGACCCAGAGTTACCTCTGCTGCAGAGGATAAGTTCATTAGAGTTACCTCTGCTGCAGAGGATAAGTTCATTAGAGTTAACTGTCTCTCATGAAGACCTCCACAGGAAAGGAAGACCCAGAGTTACCTCTGCTGCAGAGGATAAGTTCATTAGAGTTACCTCTGCTGCAGAGGATAAGTTCATTAGAGTTACCTGTCTCTCATGAGGACTGCCACAGGAAAGGAAGACCCAGAGTTACCTCTGCTGCAGGGGATAAGTTCATTACAGTTACCTGTCTCTCATAAGGACCGCCACAGGAAAGGAAGACCCAGAGTTACCTCTGCTGCAGGGGATAAGTTCATTAGAGTTAACTGTCTCTCATGAGGACCGCCACAGGAAAGGAAGACCCAGAGTTACCTCTGCTGTAGAGGATAAGTTCATTACAGTTACCTGTCTCTCATGAGGACCGCCACAGGAAAGGAAGACCCAGAGTTACCTCTGCTGCAGAGGATAAGTTCATTACAGTTACCTGTCTCTCATGAGGACCGCCACAGGAAAGGAAGACCCAGAGTTACCTCTGCTGCAGAGGATAAGTTCATTAGAGTTACCTCTGCTGCAGAGGATACGTTCATTAGAGTTACCTGTCTCTCATGAGGACCGCCACAGGAAAGGAAGACCCAGAGTTACCTCTGCTGTAGAGGATAAGTTCATTACAGTTACCTGTCTCTCATGAGGACCGCCACAGGAAAGGAAGACCCAGAGTTACCTCTGCTGCAGAGGATAAGTTCATTAGAGTTAACTGTCTCTCATGAGGACCGCCACAGGAAAGGAAGACCCAGAGTTACCCTTGCTGCAGAGGATAAGTTCATTACAGTTACCTGTCTCTCATGGTCTGATAAGACCAAATTTGAGATTTTTGGTTCTTTGTGAGACGCAGAGTAGGTTAATGGATGATCTCGGCATTTGTGGTTCCCACCGTGAAGCATGGAGGAGGAGGTGTGATGGTGTTCGGGGTGCTTTGCTGGTGACACTGTCAGTGATTTATTTGGAATTCAAGACACACTTAACCAGCATTGCTACCACAGCATTCTGCAGCGATTCTCCGTCCCATCTGGTTTGCTCTTAGTGGGACTATCATTTGTTTTTCAACAGGACAATGACCCAACACACCTCCAGGCTGTGTAAGGGCTATTTAACCAAGAAGGAGAGTGATGGAGTACTGCATCAGATGATCTGGACTCCACAATCCCCCGACCTCAACCCAATTGAGATGGTTTGGGATGAGTTGGACCTCAGAGTGAAGGAAAAGCAGCCAACAAGTGCTCAGCATATGTGGGAACTCCTCTTGGAAAAATCATTCCAGGTGTAGCTAGTTGAGAGAATGCCAAGAGTATGAGAAGCTGTCATCAAGGCAAAAGGTGGCTCCTTTGAAGAATCTATTATATAAAATATATTGTGATTGTTTAACACTTTTCTGGTTACTACATGATTCCATATAGATACTGGGGTGCAAAGGAGCATTAAATAAAAAGCACAGTATGGGGATGACTACATTCATCATCAGTCTGTCCAGCCATTCAGACTGTCGACCACAGAGACATATTCTGCCCAGCCATTCAGACTGTCAACCACAGAGACATATTCTGCCCAGCCATTCAGACTGTCGACCACAGAGACATATTCTGTCCAGCCATTCAGACTGTCGACCACAGAGACATATTCTGCCCAGCCATTCAGACTGTCGACCACAGAGACATATTCTGCCCAGCCATTCAGACTGTCGACCACAGAGACATATTCTGTCCAGCCATTCAGACTGTCGACCACAGAGACATATTCTGCCCAGCCATTCAGACTGTCGACCACAGAGACATATTCTGCCCAGCCATTCAGACTGTCGACCACAGAGACATATTCTGCCCAGCCATTCAGACTGTCGACCACAGAGACATATTCTGCCCAGCCATTCAGACTGTCGACCACAGAGACATATTCTGCCCAGCCATTCAGACTGTCGACCACAGAGACATATTCTGCCCAGCCATTCAGACTGTCGACCACAGAGACATATTCTGCCCAGCCATTCAGACTGTCGACCACAGAGACATATTCTGCCCAGCCATTCAGACTGTCGACCACAGAGACATATTCTGCCCAGCCATTCAGACTGTCGACCACAGAGACATATTCTGCCCAGCCATTCAGACTGTCGACCACAGAGACATATTCTGTCCAGCCATTCAGACTGTCGACCACAGAGACATATTCTGCCCAGCCATTCAGACTGTCGACCACAGAGACATATTCTGTCCAGCCATTCAGACTGTCGACCACAGAGACATATTCTGCCCAGCCATTCAGACTGTCGACCACAGAGACATATTCTGCCCAGCCATTCAGACTGTCAACCACAGAGACATATTCTGCCCAGCCATTCAGACTGTCGACCACAGAGACATATTCTGTCCAGCCATTCAGACTGTCGACCACAGAGACATATTCTGCCCAGCCATTCAGACTGTCGACCACAGAGACATATTCTGCCCAGCCATTCAGACTGTCGACCACAGAGACATATTCTGCCCAGCCATTCAGACTGTCGACCACAGAGACATATTCTGCCCAGCCATTCAGACTGTCGACCACAGAGACATATTCTGCCCAGCCATTCAGACTGTCGACCACAGAGACATATTCTGCCCAGCCATTCAGACTGTCGACCACAGAGACATATTCTGCCCAGCCATTCAGACTGTCGACCACAGAGACATATTCTGCCCAGCCATTCAGACTGTCGACCACAGAGACATATTCTGCCCAGCCATTCAGACTGTCGACCACAGAGACATATTCTGCCCAGCCATTCAGACTGTCGACCACAGAGACATATTCTGCCCAGCCATTCAGACTGTCGACCACAGAGACATATTCTGGCCAGCCATTCAGACTGTCGACCACAGAGACATATTCTGCCCAGCCATTCAGACTGTCGACCACAGAGACATATTCTGCCCAGCCATTCAGACTGTCGACCACAGAGACATATTCTGTCCAGCCATTCAGACTGTCGACCACAGAGACATATTAGCCTATCTAGCTGTTTTTTCAGTGTGCCAATCCGGCAGCTTCTAAATCTCTGTCTCTTCTCTGTAGTACATTTACATGCAATCTCCTCTTTTATATGTCTTACTCTCTTCCCATCTCTCACTATGTCACCTGACTTAGGAGTCATAAGAGATTACTTAGCCAGTTATTTAGCCAGTTACTTAGCCAGTTACTTAGTCAGTTTCTTAGCCAGTTACTCAGCCAGTTACTTAGCCAGTTACTTAGCCAGTTTCTTAGCCAGTTTCTTAGCCAGTGACTTAGCCAGTGACTTAGCCAGTGACTTAGCCAGTGGAACAGAAATATATTCACGATTTATGTGTAGGTTGTCTCTGCTTGGAGCAGACTTCTCAGACAACCCTTGGTCAAACTAGTCAGAGTGCTCATTGCCACGTACTGTGTGCTAAAACTCCCTGCAAAGATGTGCAGCGTTCTTGAGGAATCTTGGATGTCGGTCCCTCAGCTGGGTCAAAGGTGATGGAAACAGAGGTGCTGTGTTTGGATCAAATTGAGCGTTTTGGTGGGAAGTACTTTCCACCTGTGGCTGCCACAGTCAATCACCACCTACCCCTGTTTACGGATGTAGCCCCATTGTCTAACAAGGGCGTGGCTAATGCCAATCCTATGCTGCCTAACAAGCATTGTCAATATTTGGCTGTTCTGCTGAAGAAGGTGTGTCGAGGGGATGTCTGACCCGATCCCTGTCGTCTCTTCACTATGCTACCAGACCAAGTTTCTGGAGGAGCCTGAGCATGGCTTCTGCCTCAGCAGAGCACCAGGCAGAGCTCCTGGATGACATATGTGTTACTTCATTCTGCCCATGACCCTGGCGCACCATTCTGGTGTCTTTGGCCAACGTTTGTCCCCATGTGCCAGAGAGGGACAGACGGATCAATGAGCTAATTTCTCCAACGGTGTTGTTCGATTCGTCACTGGAGGGAAGGGTTCGACGCTAAAAAGAAGGAGGAAGAGGCGCTGCACAATTTTCTACCCAGAGGACCTTTGGGGATCCCTTGTCACCCCCCCCATCCCCGAGCTAGGTGCACGGGGGAGCTGTTTCCTTCCCGGCGTCACGCTTGGTCCATCTCTCACCTCGCGGTCCGTTCTGACCTGGTCCCACCCCGTTCCAATCTGGTCCGTTCCGACCTGGTCCGACCCCCTTCCGATCTGGTCCGTTCCGACCTGGTCCGACCCCGTTCCGATCTGGTCCGTCCCCGTTCCTACCTGGTCCGACCCCGTTCCGATCTGGTCTGTCCCCGTTCCAATCTGGTCCGACCCCGTTCCGATCTGGTCCGACCCAGTTCCGATCTGGTCCAACCCTGTTCCGATCTGGTCCGTTCCGACCAGGTGCTGGAGCTCCGTCTTTTGGTCTTCTGGAAGGTTCTCAGGTGCAACGTCAGTCTACCTCCACAAGCAGGTTCCTAAGGGTTCCTACAGAACCTTCCTGCTCAAGGCTTCGGCTCAATGCGTTCCTCCATACACCCTTCCTGTACTCAGTTCGCCCAACTCTTAAGTTGTGTCCAAATGCAGCCTTCGCCCCTGAACGTCATGGCCGTGTCCTACAGGTCGTTAGCGTCTGGCCGTTTCCTACAGGTCGTTAGCGTCTGGCTGTGTCCTACAGGTCGTTAGTGTCTGGCTGTCTCCTACAGGTCGTTAGTGTCTGGCTGTCCTACAGGTCGTTAGTGTCTGGCCGTGTCCTACAGGTCGTTAGCGTCTGGCTGTCTCCTACAGGTCGTTAGCGTCTGGCTGTCTCCTACAGGTCGTTAGCGTCTGGCTGTCTCCTACAGGTCGTTAGCGTCTGGCCGTGTCCTACAGGTCGTTAGCGTCTGGCCGTGTCCTACAGGTCGTTAGCGTCTGGCCGTGTCCTACAGGTCGTTAGCGTCTGGCCGTGTCCTACAGGTCGTTAGTGTCTGGCTGTCTCCTACAGGTCGTTAGCGTCTGGCCGTGTCCTACAGGTCGTTAGTGTCTGGCTGTCTCCTACAGGTCGTTAGCGTCTGGCCGTGTCCTACAGGTCGTTAGCGTCTGGCTGTCTTACAGGTCGTTAGTGTCTGGCTGTCTCCTACAGGTCGTTAGCATCTGGCTGTCTTACAGGTCGTTAGCGTCTGGCTGTCTTACAGGTCGTTAGTGTTCTGGCTGTCTCCTACAGGTCGTTAGCGTCTGGCTGTCCTACAGGTCGTTAGCGCCTGGCTGTCTCCTACAGGTCGTTAGCGTCTGGCTGTCTCCTACAGGTCGTTAGCGTCTGGCTGTCTCCTACAGGTCGTTAGCGTCTGGCTGTCTCCTACAGGTCGTTAGTGTCTGGCCGTGTCCTACAGGTCGTTAGCGTCTGGCTGTCTCCTACAGGTCGTTAGTGTCTGGCCGTGTCCTACAGGTCGTTAGCGTCTGACTGTCTCCTACAGGTCGTTAGCTTCTGGCTGTCTCCTACAGGTCGTTAGTGTCTGGCTGTCCTACAGGTCGTTAGCGTCTGGCTGTGTCTTACAGGTCGTTAGCGTCTGGCCGTGTCCTAGAGGTCGTTAGCGTCTGGCTGTCTCCTACAGGTCGTTAGCGTCTGGCTGTCTCCTACAGGTCGTTAGCTTCTGGCTGTCTCCTACAGGTCGTTAGCTTCTGGCTGTCTCTTACAGGTCGTTAGCGTCTGGCTGTCTCTTACAGGTCGTTAGCGTCTGGCCGTGTCCTACAGGTCGCTAGTGTCTGGCTGTCTCCTACAGGTCGTTAGCTTCTGGCTGTCTTACAGGTCGTTAGCGTCTGGCTGTCTCTTACAGGTCGTTAGCGTCTGGCCGTGTCCTACAGGTCGTTAGCGTCTGGCTGTCTCCTACAGGTTGTTAGTGTCTGGCCGTGTCCTACAGGTCGTTAGCGTCTGGCTGTCTTACAGGTCGTTAGCGTCTGGCTGTCTCCTACAGGTCGTTAGCGTCTGGCTGTCCTACAGGTTGTTAGTGTCTGGCCGTGTCCTACAGGTCGTTAGTGTCTGGCTGTGTCCTACAGGTCGTTAGCTTCTTGCTGTCTTACAGGTCGTTAGCGTCTGGCTGTGTCTTACAGGTCGTTAGCGTCTGGCCGTGTCCTACAGGTCGTTAGTGTCTGGCTGTCTTACAGGTCGTTAGCTTCTTGCTATGTCCTACAGGTCGTTAGCTTCTGGCTGTCCTACAGGTCGTTAGCTTCTTGCTATGTCCTACAGGTCGTTAGCGTCTGGCTGTCTCCTACAGGTCGTTAGCGTCTGGCTGTCTCCTACAGGTCGTTAGCGTCTGGCTGTCTCCTACAGGTCGTTAGTGTCTGGCCGTGTCCTACAGGTCGTTAGCGTCTGGCTGTCTCCTACAGGTCGTTAGTGTCTGGCCGTGTCCTACAGGTCGTTAGCGTCTGGCTGTCTCCTACAGGTCGTTAGCTTCTGGCTGTCTCCTACAGGTCGTTAGTTTCTGGCTGTCCTACAGGTCGTTAGCGTCTGGCTGTGTCTTACAGGTCGTTAGCGTCTGGCCGTGTCCTAGAGGTCGTTAGCGTCTGGCTGTCTCCTACAGGTCGTTAGCTTCTGGCTGTCTCCTACAGGTCGTTAGTTTCTGGCTGTCTCTTACAGGTCGTTAGCATCTGGCTGTCTCTTACAGGTCGTTAGCGTCTGGCCGTGTCCTACAGGTCGTTAGCGTCTGGCTGTCTCCTACAGGTCGCTAGTGTCTGGCTGTCTCCTACAGGTCGTTAGCTTCTGGCTGTCTTACAGGTCGTTAGCGTCTGGCTGTCTCTTACAGGTCGTTAGCGTCTGGCCGTGTCCTACAGGTCGTTAGCGTCTGGCTGTCTCCTACAGGTCGTTAGCGTCTGGCTGTCTCCTACAGGTCGTTAGCGTCTGGCTGTCCTACAGGTCGTTAGCGTCTGGCTGTCTCCTACAGGTCGTTAGCGTCTGGCTGTCTCCTACAGGTTGTTAGTGTCTGGCCGTGTCCTACAGGTCGTTAGCGTCTGGCTGTCTTACAGGTCGTTAGCGTCTGGCCGTGTCCTACAGGTCGTTAGCGTCTGGCTGTCTCCTACAGGTCGTTAGCGTCTGGCTGTCTCCTACAGGTCGTTAGCGTCTGGCTGTCCTACAGGTCGTTAGCGTCTGGCTGTCTCCTACAGGTCGTTAGCGTCTGGCTGTCTCCGACAGGTTGTTAGTGTCTGGCCATGTCCTACAGGTCGTTAGCGTCTGGCTGTCTTACAGGTCGTTAGCGTCTGGCTGTCTCCTACAGGTCGTTAGCGTCTGGCTGTCCTACAGGTTGTTAGTGTCTGGCCGTGTCCTACAGGTCGTTAGCGTCTGGCTGTCCTACAGGTCGTTAGTGTCTGGCTGTGTCCTACAGGTCGTTAGCTTCTTGCTGTCTTACAGGTCGTTAGCGTCTGGCTGTGTCTTACAGGTCGTTAGCGTCTGGCCGTGTCCTACAGGTCGTTAGTGTCTGGCTGTCTTACAGGTCGTTAGCTTCTTGCTATGTCCTACAGGTCGTTAGCTTCTGGCTGTCCTACAGGTCGTTAGCTTCTTGCTATGTCCTACAGGTCGTTAGCGTCTGGCTGTCTCCTACAGGTCGTTAGCGTCTGGCTGTCTCCTACAGGTCGTTAGCGTCTGGCTGTCTCCTACAGGTCGTTAGTGTCTGGCCGTGTCCTACAGGTCGTTAGCGTCTGGCTGTCTCCTACAGGTCGTTAGTGTCTGGCCGTGTCCTACAGGTCGTTAGTGTCTGGCTGTCTCCTACAGGTCGTTAGCTTCTGGCTGTCTCCTACAGGTCGTTAGTGTCTGGCTGTCCTACAGGTCGTTAGCGTCTGGCTGTGTCTTACAGGTCGTTAGCGTCTGGCTGTCTCCTACAGGTCGTTAGCGTCTGGCTGTCTCCTACAGGTCGTTAGCGTCTGGCTGTGTCTTACAGGTCGTTAGCGTCTGGCTGTGTCTTACAGGTCGTTAGCGTCTGGCTGTGTTCTACAGGTCGTTAGCGTCTGGCTGTCTCCTACAGGTCGTTAGCTTCTGGCTGTCTTACAGGTCGTTAGCTTCTGGCTGTCTCTTACAGGTCGTTAGCGTCTGGCTGTCTTACAGGTCGTTAGCGTCTGGCTGTCTCTTACAGGTCGTTAGCGTCTGGCCGTGTCCTACAGGTCATTAGCTTCTGGCTGTCTTACAGGTCGTTAGCGTCTGGCTGTCTCTTACAGGTCGTTAGCGTCTGGCTGTCTTACAGGTCGTTAGCGTCTGGCTGTCTCTTACAGGTCGTTAGCGTCTGGCCGTGTCCTACAGGTCGTTAGCGTCTGGCTGTCTTACAGGTCGTTAGCGTCTGGCTGTCTCTTACAGGTCGTTAGCGTCTGGCCGTGTCCTACAGGTCGTTAGCGTCTGGCTGTCTTACAGGTCGTTAGCTTCTTGCTATGTCCTACAGGTCGTTAGCTTCTGGCTGTCTTACAGGTCGTTAGCTTCTTGCTATGTCCTACAGGTCGTTAGCTTCTGGCTGTCCTACAGGTCGTTAGCTTCTTGCTATGTCCTACAGGTCGTTAGCTTCTGGCTGTCTTACAGGTCGTTAGCTTCTTGCTATGTCCTACAGGTCGTTAGCTTCTGGCTGTCTTACAGGTCGTTAGCTTCTGGCTGTCTTACAGGTCGTTAGCTTCTGGCTGTCTTACAGGTCGTTAGCTTCTTGCTATGTCCTACAGATTCTTAGCTTCTTGCTATGTCTTACAGGTCGTTAGCTTCTGGCTGTGTCTTACAGGTTGTTAGCTTCTGGCTGTCTTACAGGTCGTTAGCTTCTTGCTATGTCCTACAGGTCGTTAGCTTCTGGCTGTCTTACAGGTCGTTAGCTTCTTGCTATGTCCTACAGGTCGTTAGCTTCTGGCTGTCTTACAGGTCGTTAGCTTCTGGCTGTCTTACAG
>NC_034202.2:45062260-45072260 GCF_002021735.2 Oncorhynchus kisutch | reverse complement strand
TAGCTACTGCCTGAATTGAATGCTTTACCTCCTTATCAGCACCATTGTTCAGAGAAGAGAGAGTGGTGTTCGGCTTCAGTGACTGTGTGTGTGTGTGTGTGTCTGTGTGTGTGTGTGTGTCTGTGTGTGTGTGTCTGTCAGTAATACTTATTTTCAAACAGAGGAAGTGTCTTCATTAGATGTCTTGAGGAAGAGTAGCTTAATGTCTCTCCCTGTCCTGTCTGTCTGTCTGTGTGTGTGTGTGTCTCCCATTGGCTAATTAACCATACTGTCTGTCTGTCTGTCTGTCTGTGTGTGTCTCCCATTGGCTAATTAACCATTCTGTCTGTCTGTGTCTGTGTGTGTCTCCCATTGACTAATTAACCATTCTGTCTGTCTGTCTGAGTCTGTGTGTGTCTCCCATTGTCAAATTAACCAAAAGAGATGTCTATTATTGTCACTAATATTTCCATATCAAAGCCTTAGTCCTGGCTGAGTGTCTGTGATGGACATGAAAGCATCACGCTACACACACACACACACACACACACACACACACACACACACACACACACACACATTATGACATGAATGCGGTGTAATCCCACAGACACATTATGCTGTTGAGAAAAGTGACAAATGTTAATGATGTTTTTATACCAGTTTCCAGTGTTGTTTTAGTCAAGGGGCAGGAGGATTCTCTCATTCAACTCATATATCCCGGTCTATATTCAGCCCTATTCAGCTCTGATGGAGCCCTTTCCAAAGGCTGCTACTCAAATGGCATATACCACAGGAGGTTGGTGGCACCTGAATTGGGGGAGGAGAGGCTCGTGGTAATCACTTGGAGCGGAATCAATGGAATGGTATCAAATACATGAAACACATGGTTTCCATGGTTTCCAGGGGTGCCGTTCCATTGGCTCTGTTCCGGACATTATTATCCATTGGCTCTGTTCCGGACATTATTATTCAGTGGCTGTTGATGACACTTATCCCAATAGTGGGATTGCAGCCATGAGTTTAACAAATGTTGGGATAAGTGTCATCAACAACCGCTGAATAGCATAGCGCTACATTCAATAAATATTACTACAAATATTTATATTCATGAAATCACAAGTGCAATATAGGAAAACACAGCTTAGCCTTTTGTTACCTGTTGTGTCAGATTTTGAAATGATGCTTTTCAGCGAAAGCAATCCTAGCGTTTGTGTAAGTTTATTGATCGCATGACAAAACGTTAAGTACACTTAGCATCAGGTAGCTTGGTCACGAAAATCAAAAAAGCCATCAAATGAATCGTTTACCTTTGATGATCTTCGGATGTTTTCACTCACGAGACTCCCAGTTACACAAGAAATGTTCCTTTTTTCATAAAGATTATTTTTATACCCAAAATACCTCTGTTTGTTTGTCGCGTTATGTTCAGAAATCCACCAGAAAGAGCGGTCACGAGAACGCAGATGAAAATTCCAAATAGTTTCCATAATGTCCACAGAAACATGTCAAAAAATTTTTATAATCAATCCTCAGGTTGTTTTTAAAATATATATTCGATAATATATCAATGTCTTTCACAGTTAGGAGAGGGAAAAGCAATGGCTGCCCAAACTCTGTTGTCCGAGCAAAACTCATGTGACCACTTGACGCGATGTTATCATTCTGGCTAATTTTTCAAAATAAAAGCCTTAAACTATGTCTGAAGACTGTTGACACCTTGAGGAAGCGATAGGAAAAGGAATCTGGTTGATATTTCTTTAAATGGAGCAAAGGCAGGCTATGGAACATAGAGTTTTCAAAATAGAAGCCACTTCCTGTTTAAATTTTCCTCTGGGTTTCGCCTGCAATATCAGTTCTGTTCTACTCACAGACAATATTTTGACAGTTTTGGAAACTTTAGAGTGTTTTATATCCAATACTAATAATAATATGCATATATTATCAACTGAGACTGAGGAGCTGGCTGTTTACAAATGGGCACCTTTTCATCCAAGCTACTCAATACTGCCCCCTGCAGCCATATAACTATATGTTAATCGTTTTTTTGGTTACTACATGATTCCATATGTGTTATTTCATAGTTGTGACGTCTATTATTATTCTACAATGTTGAAAATAGTTATAAAAATAAAGAAAAGCCGGTGAATGAGGAGGTCAAACTTTTGACTGGTTCTGTATATATTGTGTAACGGTTGCAATGCCATTTTTCAAACATGGGGAATTTGGGTGTTGCATAATTAAATAAATTAAATAAATTAAATATGTATCAATGTTTTATTTCATTTGTAAACTCCGTTTCCCTTTATCTAATATTTTGGTTTTGGATTATATTAACATTCAGTATCAAGAAAATACAAATGTAAAGAAAATATAAAATGGAGGAAAATACTCTTGTCAGTAGTGTACTGCATAGTGTACTGTATTATATACTGTATAGTGTACTGCATAGTGTACTGTATTATATACTGTATAGTGTACTGTATAGTGTACTGTATTATATACTGTATAGTGTACTGTATTATATACTGTATAGTGTACTGTATAGTGTACTGTATTATATACTGTATAGTGTACTGTATAGTGTACTGTATAGTGTACTGTATTATATACTGTATAGTGTACTGTATTATATACTGTATAGTGTACTGTATAGTGTACTGTATTATATACTGTATAGTGTACTGTATTATATACTGTATAATGTACTGTATAGTGTACTGTATTATATACTGTATAGTGTACTGTATTATATACTGTATAGTGTACTGTATAGTGTACTGTATTATATACTGTATAGTGTACTGTATAGTGTACTGTATAGTGTACTGTATAGTGTACTGTATAGTGTACTGTATTATATACTGTATAGTGTACTGTATTATATACTGTATAGTGTACTGTATTATATACTGTATAGTGTACTGTATAGTGTACTGTATTATATACTGTATAATGTACTGTATAGTGTACTGTATTATATACTGTATAGTGTACTGTATTATATACTGTATAGTGTACTGTATAGTGTACTGTATAATGTACTGTATAGTATGAGTAGGTGCTGTAAAACTTAGTGTACTGTATTGTGTACTGTATTATATACTGTATAGTGTACTGTATTATATACTGTATAGTGTACTGTATAGTGTACTGTATTATATACTGTATAATGTACTGTATAGTGTACTGTATTATATACTGTATAATGTACTGTATAGTGTACTGTATAGTGTACTGTATTATATACTGTATAGTGTACTGTATAGTGTACTGTATTATATACTGTATAATGTACTGTATAGTGTACTGTATTATATACTGTATAGTGTACTGTATAGTGTACTGTATTATATACTGTATAATGTACTGTATAGTGTACTGTATTATATACTGTATAGTGTACTGTATTATATACTGTATAGTGTACTGTATAGTGTACTGTATTATATACTGTATAATGTACTGTATAGTGTACTGTATTATATACTGTATAGTGTACTGTATTATATACTGTATAATGTACTGTATAGTGTACTGTATAGTGTACTGTATAGTATGAGTAGTTGCTGTAAAACTTAGTGTACTGTATAATGTACTATATAATGTACTGTATAGTGTACAGTATAGTGTACTGTATCGTGTACAGTATAGTGTACTGTATCGTGTACAGTATAGTGTACTGTATAATGTACTGTATAGTGTACTGTATAGTGTACTGTATAGTGTACTGTATTATATGCTGTATAGTGTACCGTATTATATACTGTATAGTGTACTGTATAGTGTACTGCATAGTGTACTGTATAGTATGAGTAGGTGCTGTAAAACTTTGTGTACTGTATAATGTACTGTATAGTGTACAGTATAGTGTACTGTATAGTGTACTGTATAATGTACTGTATAGTGTACAGCATAGTGTACTGTATAGTGTACAGGATAGTGTACTGTATAATGTACAGTATAGTGTACTGTATAGTGTACTGTATAGTGTACAGTATAGTGTACTGTATATTGTATAGTGTAGTGTATAGTGTACTGTATAATGTACTGTATAGTGTACAGTATAGTGTACAGGATAGTGTACTGTATAATGTACAGTATAGTGTACTGTATAGTGTACTGTATAGTGTTCTGTATTATATACTATCTGGTGTACAGTATAGTGTACAGCATAGTGTACTGTATTATATACTGTATAGTATGAGTAGGTGCTGTAAAACTTAGTGTACAGCATAGTGTACTGTATAGTGTACTGTATTATATGCTGTATAGTGTACTGTATTATATACTGTATAATGTACTGTATAGTGTACTGTATAGTGTACTGTATAGTGTACTGTATTATATGCTGTATAGTGTACCGTATTATATACTGTATAGTGTACTGTATAGTGTACTGCATAGTGTACTGTATAGTATGAGTAGGTGCTGTAAAACTTAGTGTACTGTATAATGTACTGTATAGTGTACAGTATAGTGTACTGTATAGTGTACTGTATAATGTACTGTATAGTGTACTGTATAATGTACTGTATAGTGTACTGTATAGTGTACTGTATAGTGTACATTATAGTGTACTGTAGTATAATGTACAGTATAGTGTACTGTATAGTGTACTGTATAGTGTACAGTATAGTGTACTGTATAGTGTACAGTATAGTGTAGTGTATAGTATATAGTACACAAATTTTAACCACATTCCCTATAAAGTACTTTACTTTTGAGTCCTATTCCATATATAGAGTCCTAACCTGAGCCATATGTGGCCTAACCCATGGCAGTCTGACCTCCTGTCCTGGGGGGGGGGTACACCCTTGGGGGTACACCTGCCATTTTAGATGTGTAGAACAGCTCATTTGAAAGACCTGCAGCTAATGGAAAGGGGCAGTTGGGCTGAGGGTGTGTTGCCAGGGCAACCTGACCGAGGTCAGCATGCCAGGGGCTGTCTGGTTGGCTAAGTGTGCCAGTGTATGCAAATAAGCTTCTCCACCAGCCATATCACATTAGTATGACTGCCTGTATGTCTATTTGTGTAACTATCAACATCTAGAGAGAGAGGGGAGAGGGAGATGGAAGGAGGGAGGGAGGGGAGAGGGAGAGAGGGAATGGGAAAGGGAGGGAGGGAGAGAATGGGAGAGGTAGGAAGGGGGAGGGAGGGTGGGTCGAGGGAGGGAGGGAGGGAGGGTGGGTCGAGGGAGGGAGGGAGGGAGGGACGGTGGGAGTGAGGGAGGGAGAAAGGGAGGGAGGGAGAGAATGGGAGAGGGAGGGAGGGAGAGAATGGGAGAGGGAGGGAGAGAATGGGAGAGGGAGGGAGGGAATGGGAGAGGGAGGGAGGGAATGGGAGAGGGAGGGAGCGAGGGAGAGAATGGGGGAGGGAGGGAATGGGAGAAGGAGGGAGGGAGGGAATGGGAGAGGGAGGGAGCGATTGAGAGAATGGGAGATGGAGGGAGAGAATGGGAGAGGGAGGGAGGGAGGGAATGGGAGAAGGAGGGAGCGAGGGAGAGAATGGGAGGGAATGGGAGGGAATGGGAGAGGGAGGGAGTGAGGGAGAGGGAGGGAGTGAGGGAGAGAATGGGAGAGGGAGGGAGGGAGGGAATGGGAGAGGGAGGGAGGATTTTAGTGTGCTGTTTACTGTATATGTCTCCCTTGCTTTGGTAATGTAAACATAGGTTTCCCATGCCAACACAGCCCCTTAAATTAAACTGAACAATTTTATAATAGAAGATTTGGGAGAGAGAGCAACAGAGAGAGAACCCGAAGATGGATATGGAGAAATAGAGAGAAATACATGGTTGAGAGAGAGAGGGAGAGAGAGAGACAGGGAGCGACAGTGAGAGAGAGAGAGAGAGAGAGAGAGAGGGAGAATGAGAGAGAGAAATACATGGTAGAGAGAGAGAGAGAGAGAGAGAGAGAGAGAGAGAGAGAGAGAGAGAGAGAGAGAGAGAGAGAGAAATACATGGTTGAGGGGGAGGGAGGGAGAATGAGTGTGAGCCTCTAGTATGTCAACTTCAGAGAAGATTAAGCCTGTCTTCTATAGTCTATAGATCAGTCTTGTCTTCAGTCTTCTATAGTCTATAGATCAGCCTTGTCTTCTATAGTCTATAGATCAGCCTTGTCTTCTATAGTCTATAGATCAGCCTTGTCTTCTATAGTCTATAGATCAGCCTTGTCTTCAGTCTTCTATAGTCTATAGATCAGCCTTGTCTTCTATAGTCTATAGATCAGTCTTGTCTTCAGTCTTCTATAGTCTATAGATCAGCCTTGTCTTCAGTCTTCTATAGTCTATAGATCAGCCTTGTCTTCTATAGTCTATAGATCAGCCTTGTCTTCTATAGTCTATAGATCAGCCTTGTCTTCTATAGTCTATAGATCAGCCTTGTCTTCAGTCTTCTATAATCTATAGATCAGCCTTGTCTTCTATAGTCTATAGATCAGCCTTGTCTTCAGTCTTCTATAATCTATAGATCAGCCTTGTCTTCAGTCTTCTATAGTCTATAGATCAGCCTTGTCTTCAGTCTTCTATAGTCTATAGATCAGTCTTGTCTTCAGTCTTCTATAGTCTATAGATCAGCCTTGTCTTCAGTCTTCTATAGTCTATAGATCAGCCTTGTCTTCAGTCTTCTATAGTCTATAGATCAGCCTTGTCTTCTATAGTCTATAGATCAGCCTTGTCTTCTATAGTCTATAGATCAGCCTTGTCTTCTATAGTCTATAGATCAGCCTTGTCTTCTATAGTCTATAGATCAGCCTTGTCTTCAGTCTTCTATAGTCTATAGATCAGCCTTGTCTTCAGTCTTCTATAGTCTATAGATCAGTCTTGTCTTCTATAGTCTATAGATCAGCCTTGTCTTCTATAGTCTATAGATCAGCCTTGTCTTCAGTCTTCTATAGTCTATAGATCAGCCTTGTCTTCAGTCTTCTATAGTCTATAGATCAGCCTTGTCTTCAGTCTTCTATAGTCTATAGATCAATCAGCCTTGTCTTCAGTCTTCTATAGTCTATAGATCAGTCTTGTCTTCTATAGTCTATAGATCAGCCTTGTCTTCAGTCTTCTATAGTCTATAGATCAGCCTTGTCTTCAGTCTTCTATAGTCTATAGATCAGCCTTGTCTTCAGTCTTCTATAGTCTATAGATCAGCCTTGTCTTCAGTCTTCTATAGTCTATAGATCAGTCTTGTCTTCTATAGTCTATAGATCAGCCTTGTCTTCTATAGTCTATAGATCAGCCTTGTCTTCAGTCTTCTATAGTCTATAGATCAGCCTTGTCTTCAGTCTTCTATAGTCTATAGATCAGCCTTGTCTTCAGTCTTCTATAGTCTATAGATCAATCAGCCTTGTCTTCAGTCTTCTATAGTCTATAGATCAGTCTTGTCTTCTATAGTCTATAGATCAGCCTTGTCTTCAGTCTTCTATAGTCTATAGATCAGCCTTGTCTTCAGTCTTCTATAGTCTATAGATCAGCCTTGTCTTCAGTCTTCTATAGTCTATAGATCAGTCTTGTCTTCTATAGTCTATAGATCAGTCTTGTCTTCTATAGTCTATAGATCAGCCTTGTCTTCAGTCTTCAAAGCTGTTTTTGATATTTTTGTTGTAAGCCTATCGTAAACCTTAACATTTACCTTAACCTTTCAGAGTTAATGCCAAACCTTAAGATTATGGACTTAATAACACCTACACTACCCTAACCTTAAAAATGTTGAGTTAATTCCTCAACTTCACCTTAAACCACTTAGAAATTTGACGTTTGAGAAAAAATGGATGAAAAGTGCAATTTTGACGTTGCTCATTAACTCCACCAACAGGATGGAGAGACTTGAAGATCGTTACGTAAACATGCCAAGCCGTGCTGCTTCTTATCACACTGCTCGCTTAACCCGCAAGTCAGACAAACCAATGTGTTTGGAGGAAACACTGTTGAACTGTCTACCTCGGTCAGCTTCCAGGCGCCCTCTGGAAGGAGTCTCTAGAACACAATGAGCCGATCCTACACACTTCTAACCCAGGCTGTACTGACCCAATTTTGCACCACAGCTCTCAGTAATGTCCAGCTGTGACACAACCTGGGATCGAACCCCAGGCTGTAATTACGCCTCAGCACTGTGATGCGGTGCCTTGGACCGCTGTGGAGGCCGGGAATTCTTTAAACATCAATTATCTCAGTGGTGATATGTAACGGTTTAGATTTGCCAGTTTAAATTTAACTCATCTGCATTGACCCTGTTTTGCACTGTCTTCGTGCTCACTCACTCACTCACTCACTCACTCACTCACACATAATGCACTGACACTCACATAAAACCAAAAACACATTCACATACACACACACACACACACACACACACACACACACACACACACACACACACACACACACACACACACACACACACACACACACACACACACACACACACACACACACACACACACACACACACACACACACACATTCCATATACGTATTCTAGAACACTGAGGAACATTCTAGAACAGTTATTGAGGAACATTCTACAACAGTGTGATTGGGGAGCATTCTACAACACTGAGTAACATTCTAGAACAATCAGATCGTTATACTAGTACCTACCTCAAATACCTTATTATTATCTATCCTGATGTCTAGTCACTTTACCCTGCCTTCATGTACATATCTACCTCAAATACCTTATTATTATCTCTCCTGATTCCTAGTCACTTTACCCTGCCTTCATGGACACACCTACTCATTCAAGGGTTTTTCTTTATATAATGACGAAGCAAACACAAGTTTGTAGAACTATCACATTTACATAAGTATTCAGACCCTTTACTCAGTATTTTGTTGAAGTACCTTTGGCAGCGATTACAGCCTTGAGTCTTCTTGGGTAGGTATGATGCTACAAGCTTGGCACAGCTGTATTTGGGGAGTTTCTCCTCATTCTTCTCTGCAGATCCTCTCAAGCTCTGTCAGGTTGGATGAGGAGCGTCTCTGCACAGCTATTTTCAGGTCTCCTAAGAGACGTTCGATCGGGTTCAAGTCCAGGCTCTTGCTGGCCCACTCAAGGACATTCAGAGAATTGTCCCGAAGCCACTCCTGCGTTGACTTGGCTTTGTGCTTCACCCTAGTCTGAGCTTTTCATCAATGATCTCTCTGACTAGTCTCTCAGTCCCTGCCGCTGAAAAACATCCCCACAACATGATGCTGTTAACACCTGCCACCACCATGATTCACCGTAGGGTTGGTGCCAGGTTTTCTCCACAAGTGAGGCTTGGCATTCAGGCCAAATAATTAAAACTTGGTTTCATCAGACCAGAGAATCTTGTTTTTCATGGACTGAGAGTCCTTTAAGGGCCTTTTGGCAAACTCCAAGTGGGCTGTCACGCGCCTTTTACTGAGGATTGGCTTCCGTCTGGTCGCTCTACCATAAAGGCCTGATTGGTGGAGCGCTGCAGAGATGGTTGTCCTTCTGGAAGGTTCTCCCATCTACAGTACATATCTACCTCAAATACCTCATTCCCATGTTATTACCTCATACCTGTGTTATTACCTGGTACTTCCTGTATGTAGCCATGATCAGCTACTGGTACTGCCTGTATATAAATTCAGCAAAAAAAGTATTGTCCTCTCAATGTCAACTGCATTTATTTTCAGCAAACTTAACATGTGTAAATATTTGTGTGAACATAACAAGATTCAACAACTGAGACATAAACTGAACAAGTTCCACAGACAACTTGGAAACAAGTTGGAAACAGGTTGGAACAGGTTAGAAACAGTTTGGAAACAAGTTGGAAACAGGTTGGAAACAGGTTAGAAACAGTTTGGAAACAAGTTGGAAACAGGTTGGAAACAGGTTGGAAACAAGTTGGAAACAGGTTGGAAACAGGTTGGAAACAGGTTAGAAACAGTTTGGAAACAGGTTGTAAACATATTAGAAACGGTTTGGAAACAGGTTGGATTCAGCTCTGTCTTTTTCCTCCAGCCCCTGACTGACTCTGACTGTTCCATCCATAGAAAAGTCATTTTAATTGGGAAGGC
>NC_034202.2:45045969-45062160 GCF_002021735.2 Oncorhynchus kisutch | reverse complement strand
GTGTGATTGAGGTAGTAATGAAAGTGAAGTGAAGATAATCTTATCAGAGCTCTGCCTTAGTGACTACACACACACACACACAGAGGGTGGCAGGTAGCCTAGCGATTAAGAGTGTTTGGCAAGTAACCAAATGTTTGCAGTTAGCTAGCAGTTAGCCTAGCACTTAGCCTAGTACTTAGCCTAGCAGTTAGCCTAGCACTTAGCCTAGCACTTAGCCTAGCAGTGAGCCTTAGTTATAAATAATTTACCCTCATTAACTCTTAATGCTCCTGTAAGTCTTCTGGATAAGAGCATCTTTTTAATTTATACAGTGTTTTCTACCTTTCAAAACTTTTGAGTCACTTAAAATTGTCCATTAAAATAATCAAATTGATCAGAAATACAGTGTAGACATTGTTAATGTTGTAAATGACTATTGTAGCCGGACCCGGCTGATTTTTTATGGAATATCTACATAGGAGTACAGAGGCCCATTATCAGCAAACATCATTTGTGTGTTCCAATGGCATGTTGTGTTAGCTAATCCAAGGTTATCATTTTAAAAGGCTAGTTAGAAAACCATTGCATTTATGTTAGCACAGCTGAAAACTGTTGTCATGATTAAAGAAGCAATAAAACTGTCCTTCTTTGGATTAGTTGAGTATCTGGAGCATCAGCATTAGTGGGTTCGATTACAGATTAAAATATCCAGAAACAAATAACTTTCTTCCGAAACTCGTCAGTCTATTCTTGAAGGCTATTCCATGCGAGAAAACAGATGCCTCACAAGTCTCAATGGCGCTTCATTAAATTGTACCCGCAAAAACATCAGTCTCAACGTTAACAGTGAAGAGGCGATTCCGGGATGCTGGCCTTCTAGGCAGAGTTGTAAAGAAAAAGCCATATCTCAGACTGGCCAATAAGAAGAGATAAGATAAGATGGGCAAAAGAACACAGATACTGGACAGAGGAACTCTGCCTCGAAGGCAGCATCCCGGAGTCGCCTCTTCACTGTCGACGTTGAGACTGGTGTTTTGTGGGTACACTTCATGCCGGTTGAGGACTTGTGAGGTGTTGTTTCTATAACTAGACACTCTAATGTACTTGTCCTCTTGCTCAGTTGTGCACGGGGCCTCCCAATGCTCTTTCTATTCTGGTTAGAGCCAGTTTGCGCGTTATGTGAAGGGAGTAGTACACAGCATTGTACGAGATCTTCAGTTTTGGCAATTTCTCGCATGGAATAGCCTTCATTTCTCAGAACAAGAATAGACTGAGCACTTTCAGAAGAAAGTCCCCCCCCCACGTACACACTGTCCCTCTCTCTCTCTCTCTCTCTCTCTCTCTCTCGCTCTGTTGCGATCTCTCTCTCGCTCTGTCGCGATTCTCTCTCTCTCACACTTTCTCTCTCTCACTCTGTCTCTCGGTAATAGCGTTGCATGGCCTTGTGGTAATTGGTAATGGTCAATTACATTCACTGTAGTACCATGTCATAGACATAGACATTCCCTCTGATCTGTTTCTCTGTGATCAACTGCTCTGGTCTTCAATCACTTAAAGTCAGCAGCACGGACATTACATTTACAATCAGACATTACACACAATAGTTAGAAGTAATGTTCTGAAGTCATTTAATGCCTGGACTTCCTGGACACGGAGTAAAACCTAATCCAAGACTATAATGGGTTTGTTTTTTAGTCCAGGAGTTTCTAGGTCTGAGAAACCATTAATGCTGACTAGCATTTTCACATTTTTATAGTGTTGATTTTAACAGACAAATAAGGATGTATAAAGCTAGACTGTTATTTTACTAGGACAACTAGTAGTTTACTGGGACAACTAGTAGTTTACTGGGACAACTAGTAGTTTACTAGGACAACTAGTAGTTTACTGGGACAACTAGTAGTTTAATGGGGGCAACTAGTAGTTTACTAGCACAACTAGTAGTTTACTCGGACAACTAGTAGTTTACTGGGACAACTAGTAGTTTACTAGGACAACTAGTAGTTTACTGGGACAACTAGTCGTTTCTAGCACAACTAGTAGTTTACGGGACAACTAGTACTTGACTAGGACAACTAGTAGTTTACTAGCATAACTAGTAGTTTACTGGGACAACTAGTAGTTTACTGGGCCAACTAGTAGTTTACTGAGACAACTAGTAGTTTACTAGGACAACTAGTAATTTACTGGGACAACTAGTCGTTTACTGGGACAACTAGTAGTTTACTAGGACAACTAGTAGTTTACTAGCACAACTAGTATATTACAAGGACAACTAGCAGAAGCTAGAAACGTATTGACTACTGGGGCATAGTGTAGAGAGAGAAGCTAGAAACTTATTGACTACTGTGGCATAGTGTAGAGAGAGAAGCTAGAAGCGTATTGACTACTGGGGCATAGTGTAGAGAGAGAAGCTAGAAACTTATTGACTACTGTGGCATAGTGTAGAGAGAGAAGCTAGAAACGTATTGACTACTGGGGCATAGTGTAGAGAGAGAAGCTAGAAGCGTATTGACTACTGTGGCATAGTGTAGAGAGAGAAGCTAGAAACGTATTGACTACTGGGGCATAGTGTAGAGAGAGAGAAGCTAGAAGCGTATTGACTACTGGGGCATAGTGTAGAGAGAGAGAAGCTAGAAGCGTATTGACTACTGGGGGATAGTGTGAGAGAGAGAAGATAGATGCGTATTGACTACTGGGGCATAGTGTAGAGAGAGAGAAGCTAGAAGCGTATTGACTACTGGGGCATAGTGTAGAGAGAGAAGCTAGAAGCGTATTGACTACTGTGGCATAGTGTAGAGAGAGAAGCTAGAAACGTATTGACTACTGGGGCATAGTGTAGAGAGAGAGAAGCTAGAAGTGTATTGACTACTGGGGCATAGTGTAGAGAGAGAGAAGCTAGAAGCGTATTGACTACTGGGGCATAGTGTAGAGAGAGAAGCTAGAAGCGTATTGACTACTGGGGCATAGTGTAGAGAGAGAAGCTAGAAGCGTATTGACTACTGGGGCATAGTGTAGAGAGAGAGAAGCTAGAAGCGTATTGACTACTGTGGCATAGTGTAGAGAGAGAGAAGCTAGAAGCGTATTGACTACTGGGGCATAGTGTAGAGAGAGAAGCTAGAAACTTATTGACTACTGTGGCATAGTGTAGAGAGAGAAGCTAGAAACGGATTGACTACTGGGGCATAGTGTAGAGAGAGAGAAGCTAGAAGCGTATTGACTACTGGGGCATAGTGTAGAGAGAGAGAAGCTAGAAGCGTATTGACTACTGGGGCATAGTGTAGAGAGAGACAGAGCTAGAAGCGTATTGACTACTGGGGCATAGTGTAGAGAGAGAAGCTAGAAACGTATTGACTACTGTGGCATAGTGTAGAGAGAGAAGCTAGAAACATATTGACTACTGGGGATAGTATAGAGAGAGAAGCTAGAAGCGTATTGACTACTGTGGCATAGTGTAGAGAGAGAAGCTAGAAGCATATTGACTACTGTGGGATAGTGTAGAGAGAGAAGCTAGAAGCGTATTGACTACTGGGGCATAGTGTAGAGAGAGAAGCTAGAAGCGTATTGACTACTGGGGCATAGTGTAGAGAGAGAAGCTAGAAGCGTATTGACTACTGTGGCATAGTGTAGAGAGAGAGAAGCTAGAAACGTATTGACTACTGTGGCATAGTGTAGATAGAGAGAAGCTAGAAGCGTATTGACTACTGGGGCATAGTGTAGAGAGAGAGAGAAGCTAGAAACGTATTGACTACTGGGGCATAGTGTAGAGAGAGAAGCTAGAAACGTATTGACTACTGTGGCATAGTGTAGAGAGAGAAGCTAGAAACGTATTGACTACTGGGGCATAGTGTAGAGAGAGAAGCTAGAAGCGTATTGACTACTGGGGCATAGTGTAGAGAGAGAAGCTAGAAGCGTATTGACTACTGGGGCATAGTGTAGAGAGAGAGAAGCTAGAAGCGTATTGACTACTGTGGCATAGTGTAGAGAGAGAAGCTAGAAGCGTATTGACTACTGGGGCATAGTGTAGAGAGAGAGAAGCTAGAAACGTATTGACTACTGGAGCATAGTGTAGAGAGAGAAGCTAGAAACGTATTGACTACTGTGGCATAGTGTAGAGAGAGAAGCTAGAAGCGTATTGACTACTGGGGCATAGTGTAGAGAGAGAAGCTAGAAGCGTATTGACTACTGGGGCATAGTGTAGAGAGAGAGAAGCTAGAAGCGTATTGACTACTGGGGCATAGTGTAGAGAGAGAAGCTAGAAGCGTATTGACTACTGGGGCATAGTGTAGAGAGAGAGAAGCTAGAAGCGTATTGACTACTGTGGCATAGTGTAGAGAGAGAAGCTAGAAGCGTATTGACTACTGGGGCATAGTGTAGAGAGAGAAGCTAGAAACTTATTGACTACTGTGGCATAGTGTAGAGAGAGAAGCTAGAAACGTATTGACTACTGGGGCATAGTGTAGAGAGAGAGAAGCTAGAAGCGTATTGACTACTGGGGCATAGTGTAGAGAGAGAGAAGCTAGAAGCGTATTGACTACTGGGGCATAGTGTAGAGAGAGAGAAGCTAGAAGCGTATTGACTACTGGGGCATCATAGTGTAGAGAGAGAAGCTAGAAGCGTATTGACTACTGGGGCATAGTGTAGAGAGAGAGAAGCTAGAAGCGTATTGACTACTGGGGCATAGTGTAGAGAGAGAAGCTAGAAGCGTATTGACTTCTGGGGCATAGTGTAGAGAGAGAGAAGCTAGAAGCGTATTGACTACTGGGGCATAGTGTAGAGAGAGAAGCTAGAAATGTATTGACTACTGTGCATAGTGTAGAGAGAGAAGCTAGAAACGTATTGACTACTGGGGCATAGTGTAGAGAGAGAAGCTAGAAGCGTATTGACTACTGTGGCATAGTGTAGAAAGAGAAGCTAGAAGCATATTGACTACTGTGGGATAGTGTAGAGAGAGAAGCTAGAAGCGTATTGACTACTGGGGCATAGTGTAGAGAGAGAAGCTAGAAGCGTATTGACTACTGGGGCATAGTGTAGAGAGAGAAGCTAGAAGCGTATTGACTACTGGGGCATAGTGTAGAGAGAGAGAGAAGCTAGAAACGTATTGACTACTGGGGCATAGTGTAGAGAGAGAAGCTAGAAACGTATTGACTACTGTGGCATAGTGTAGAGAGAGAAGCTAGAAACGTATTGACTACTGGGGCATAGTGTAGAGAGAGAAGCTAGAAGCGTATTGACTACTGGGGCATAGTGTAGAGAGAGAAGCTAGAAGCGTATTGACTACTGGGGCATAGTGTAGAGAGAGAGAAGCTAGAAGCGTATTGACTACTGTGGCATAGTGTAGAGAGAGAAGCTAGAAGCGTATTGACTACTGGGGCATAGTGTAGAGAGAGAGAAGCTAGAAACGTATTGACTACTGGGGCATAGTGTAGAGAGAGAAGCTAGAAACGTATTGACTACTGTGGCATAGTGTAGAGAGAGAAGCTAGAAGCGTATTGACTACTGGGGCATAGTGTAGAGAGAGAAGCTAGAAGCGTATTGACTACTGGGGCATAGTGTAGAGAGAGAGAAGCTAGAAGCGTATTGACTACTGGGGCATAGTGTAGAGCAGAGAGCTAGAAGCGTATTGACTACTGGGGCATAGTGTAGAGAGAGAGAAGCTAGAAGCGTATTGACTACTGTGGCATAGTGTAGAGAGAGAAGCTAGAAGCGTATTGACTACTGGGGCATAGTGTAGAGAGAGAAGCTAGAAACTATTGACTACTGTGGCATAGTTGTAGAGAGAGAAGCTAGAAACGTATTGACTACTGGGGCATAGTGTAGAGAGAGAGAAGCTAGAAGCGTATTGACTACTGGGGCATAGTGTAGAGAGAGAGAAGCTAGAAGCGTATTGACTACTGGGGCATAGTGTAGAGAGAGAGAAGCTAGACGCGTATTGACTACTGGGGCATAGTGTAGAGAGAGAAGCTAGAAATGTATTGACTACTGTGGCATAGTGTAGAGAGAGAAGCTAGAAACGTATTGACTACTGGGGCATAGTGTAGAGAGAGAGCTAGAAGCGTATTGACTACTGTGGCATAGTGTAGAAGAGAAGCTAGAAGCATATTGACTACTGTGGGATAGTGGTAGAGAGAGAAGCTAGAAGCGTATTGACTACTGGGGCATAGTGTAGAGAGAGAAGCTAGAAGCGTATTGACTACTGGGGCTAGTGTAGAGAGAGAAGCTAGAAGCGTATTGACTACTGTGGCATAGTGTAGAGAGAGAGAAGCTAGAAACGTATTGACTACTGTGCATAGTGTAGAGAGAGAGAAGCTAGAAGCGTATTGACTACTGGGGCATAGTGTAGAGAGAGAGAGAAGCATAGAAACGTATTGACTACTGGGGCATAGTGTAGAGAGAGAAGCTAGAAACGTATTGACTACTGTGCATAGTGTAGAGAGAGAAGCTAGAAACGTATTGACTACTGGGGCATAGTGTAGAGAGAGAAGCTAGAAGCGTATTGACTACTGGGGCATAGTGTAGAGAGAGAAGCTAGAAGCGTATTGACTACTGGGGCATAGTGTAGAGAGAGAGAAGCTAGAAGCGTATTGACTACCTGTGGCATAGTGTAGAGAGAGAAGCTAGAAGCGTATTGACTACTGGGGCATAGTGTAGAGAGAGAGAAGCTAGAAACGTATTGACTACTGGGGCATAGTGTAGAGAGAGAAGCTAGAAACGTATTGACTACTGTGGCAATAGTGTAGAGAGAGAAGCTAGAAGCGTATTGACTACTGGGGCATAGTGTAGAGAGAGAAGCTAGAAGCGTATTGACTACTGGGGCATAGTGTAGAGAGAGAGAAGCTAGAAGCGTATTGACTACTGGGGCATAGTGTAGAGAGAGAAGCTAGAAGCGTATTGACTACTGGGGCATAGTGTAGAGAGAGAAGCTAGAAGCGTATTGACTACTGTGGCATAGTGTAAGAGAGAGAAGCTAGAAGCGTATTGGAATACTGGGGCATAGTGTAGAGAGAGAAGCTAGAAACTTATTGACTACTGTGGCATAGTGTAGAGAGAGAAGCTAGAAACGTATTGACTACTGGGGCATAGTGTAGAGAGAGAAGCTAGAAGCGTATTGACTACTGGGGCATAGTGTAGAGAGAGAGAAGCTAGAAGCGTATTGACTACTGGGGCATAGTGTAGAGAGAGAGAAGCTAGAAGCGTATTGACTACTGGGGCATAGTGTAGAGAGAGAAGCTAGAAACGTATTGACTACTGTGGCATAGTGTAGAGAGAGAAGCTAGAAACGTATTGACTACTGGGGCATAGTGTAGAGAGAGAAGCTAGAAGCGTATTGACTACTGTGGCATAGTGTAGAGAGAGAAGCTAGAAGCATATTGACTACTGTGTGATAGTGTAGAGAGAGAAGCTAGAAGCGTATTGACTACTGGGGCATAGTGTAGAGAGAGAAGCTAGAAGCGTATTGACTACTGGGGCATAGTGTAGAGAGAGAAGCTAGAAGCGTATTGACTACTGTGGCATAGTGTAGAGAGAGAGAAGCTAGAAACGTATTGATTACTGTGGCATAGTGTTAGAGAGAGAGAAGCTAGAAACGTATTGACTACTGTGGCATAGTGTAGAAGAGAGAAGCTAGAAGCGTATTGACTACTGTGGCATAGTGTAGAGAGAGAGAAGCTAGAAACGTATTGACTACTGTGGCATAGTGTAGAGAGAGAAGCTAGAAGCGTATTGACTACTGGGGCATAGTGTAGAGAGAGAGAAGCTAGAAAACGTATTGACTACTGTGGCATAGTGTAGAGAGAGAAGCTAGAAGCGTATTGACTACTGGGCATAGTGTAGAGAGAGAGAAGCTAGAAACGTATTGACTACTGTGGCATAGTGTAGAGAGAGAAGCTAGAAGCGTATTGACTACTGGGGCATAGTGTAGAGAGAGAGAAGCTAGAAGCGTATTGACTACTGGGGCATAGTTGTAGAGAGAGAGAAGCTAGAAACGTATTGACTACTGTGGCATAGTGTAGAGAGAGAAGCTAGAAGCGTATTGACTACTGTGGCATAGTGTAGAGAGAGAGAAGCTTGAAACGTATTGACTACTGTGGCATAGTGTAGAGAGAGAAGCTAGAAGCGTATTGACTACTGTGGCATAGTATAGAGAGAGAGAAGCTAGAAGCGTATTGACTACTGTGGCATAGTGTAGAGAGAGAGAAGCTAGAAGCGTATTGACTACTGTGGCATAGTGTAGAGAGAGAGAAGCTAGAAGCGTATTGACTACTGTGGCATAGTGTAGAGAGAGAAGCTAGAAACGTATTGACTACTGTGGCATAGTGTAGAGAGAGAGAAGCTAGAAGCGTATTGACTACTGTGGCATAGTGTTGAGTGTTGTGTTGTCTCTCATTGCAAGGCTGTCCATTTTTTATGCAAATTCTTATTTTCAATGACAGCCTAGGAACAGTGGGTTAACTACCTTGTTCAGGGGCAGAACGACAGATTTGAACCTTGTCAGCTCGGGGATTTTGAACTTGCAACCTACTAGTCCAAACACTCTAACCACTAGGCTACCCTGCCGCCCTGACGACTGAGGTGAACAACATAGAAGCTTATCAGGTTCCTAATATCCTTCTGCACCTGAGATTTGCCCCCCTCCCCCCTAATTGCTATCAATCAGTTCTCTATTCTCCAGGCTCTGTTATGTCATCAAAAATGGACAACCTTGCAATGAGTGACGTGTATCCATCGTGGATTGTCCCTGGACTTTTAGTGCTGACCTCGTTGTGAGCAAAACTTGATAAGGACCTGCCCATTTTTGGCTCTAACGTGTCTGTCACATATCTGGTTTACCGTCACCCAGTGTCCTGGCACTACGTCATATCCCCCCTCGGGAGATTTCTCCCCGTTAAGGAGTTGTATGCTATTGTTAAGCATTGTGTCACTCATACAGTGAGCGTCTGTTTTTCTCAAATCCAGCATGCCTGGTATTATCACCTTGCCCATTGTAGTAACTATAGTAATACCCAGACTGCCTCACCCCCTCCCCTCCTCCACGATGCTTGAACTGTCTGTGTCTATAGATAAACTTAGGGCTTTCCAACGTATTACTCTATAAACCCATCAGAGAGCTGATCCAAAACCAACTCACAACAGCAGTGTTAGCAGTTGATGATATTCTTCAATAACACAGACTCAAAGCAAATCAGGGGTAATAAAAATAGATTTATTCAGAGAGGACAAATCATAGATGTCATGCTGGGTGTTCAGTCTCCCCTGTCCTCAGCTTTACTCCACAGAACAAAGCAGGATGCCATTTATACCCCTCGCACTAGCCTGGGGTTGACCAAGCAGAAGTCCTTGCAGTACAACTGGGCCAATGGCCAAATAACAAGTATCCTGCTCCAGACTCATGTACAGACCAATGAAAACGTAGCACACATAGCTCTGAGTTCAGGGTAGCATTCCACATATTCTAATCAAATGTTGATCCGAAGACCAACTATTTATTTGCATTGACAATTCCCTATTGATCGTTAATTCTATTCCTCTCGTCCTCTGCGTTGTGTATTTATCTTTCTGAATATTCTTATAATAGAGAGGATAAAGGAACACGGAAAGAAAAGGAGAAGAGTGTGATACATCCCATTGAAGGAGAGGAGGAGGGGTTAGGGGAGGGGAGAAGAGGAGAGGAGAGGAGAGGAGGAGGTGTTTAGGGGAGAAGAGGAGAGGAGGAGGGGTTAGGGGAGGGGAGAAGAGGAGAGGAGAGGAGGAGGTGTTAGGGGAGGGGAAGAAGAGGAGAGGAGGAGGGGTTAGGGGAGGGGGAAGAAGAAGAGAGGAGAGGAGAGGATAGGAGGAGGTGTTAGGGGAGAAGAGGAAGAGGAGAGGGAGGAGGTGTTAGGGGAGGGGCGAAGAGGGAGAGGAGAGGAGAGGTGTTAGGGGAGGGGAGAAGAGGAAGGAGAGGAGGAGGTTTTAGTGGAGTGGAGAAGAAGAGAGGAGGAGGGGTTAGGGGGAGGGGAGAAGTGGAGGAGAGGAGGGGTTTAGGGGAGGGGAGGAGAGGGGGAGGGGTTAGGGGAGGGGAGAAGAGGAGAGGAGGAGGGGTTAGGGAGGAGAGAAGAGAAGAGGATAGGAGGAGAGGAGAGGAGAGGGGGTGGACAGAGGATAGGAGGAGAGGAGAGGAAGGAGAGGGGGTGGACAGAGGTGAGGAGAGGAGAGGGGGTGACAGAGGAGAGGGGGTGGACAGAGGAGGAGGATAGGAGGAGAGGGGGTGGACAGAGGAGAGGATAGGAGGAGAGGGGGTGGAGAGGAGGGGAGGAGGAGGAGGAGAGAGGGGGTGGAGAGGAGAAGAGGAGAGGAGGTGGAGAGGAGGAAGAGGAGGAGAGGAGGAGGAGGGGGTGGAGAGGAGAGGGTTGGACAGAGAAGAGGATAGGAGAGAGGGGGTGGACAGAGGAGAGGAGGAGAGGAGAGGGGGTGGACAGAGGAGAGGAGAGGGGGTGGACAGAGGAGAGGATAGGGGGTGGACAGAGGAGAGGAGGAGAGGAGAGGAGAGGGGGGTGGACAGAGGAGAGGAGGAGAGGGGGTGGAGAGGAGGAGAGGAGAGGAGAGGGTTGGACAGAGGAGGAGGAGGAGAGGAGAGGGGGTGGACAGAGGAGAGGATAGGAGGAGAGGGGGTGGACAGAGGAGAGGAGGAGAGGAGAGGGGCTGGACAGAGGAGAGGATAGGAGGAGAGGGGGTGGACAGAGGAGAGGAGGAGAGGAGAGGGGGTGGACAGAGGAGAGGATAGGAGGAGAGGGGGTGGACAGAGGAGAGGAGGAGAGGAGAGGAGAGGGGGGTGGAGAGGAGGAGAGGAGGAGAGGAGAGGGGGTGGAGAGGAGGAGAGGAGAGGGGGTGGAGAGGAGAAGAGGAGAGGGGGTGGAGAGGAGGAGAGGAGATGGGGTGGAGAGGAGGAGAGGAGAGTAGAGGGTTGGACAGAGGAGAGGATAGGAGGAGAGGGGGGTGGACAGAGGAGGAGGAGAGGAGAGGAGAGGTGAGACGAGGAGGAGGAGAGGAGGAGAGGAGAGGAGAGGGGGTGGGACAGAGGAGAGGAGGAGAGGAGAGGGTTGGACAGAGGAGTGAGGATAGGAGGAGAGGGGGTGGAGAGAGGAGAGGAGGAGAGGAGAGGGGTGGGTGGAAGAGGAGAGGATAGGAGGAGAGGGGGAGGGAGAGGGTGGTGGAGAGGAGAAGAGGAGAGGGGGTGGAGAGGAGGAGAGGAGAGGGGGGTGGAGAGGAGGAGAGGAGAGGGTGGACAGAGGAGAGGATAGGAGGAGAGGGGGTGGACAGAGGAGAGGAGGAGAGGAGCGGGGGTGGACAGAGGAGAGGATAGGAGCGAGAGGGGGTGGACAGAGGAGAGGAGGAGATGAGAGGGGTGGACAGAGGAGAGGAGAGGAGGAGAGGGGGTTAGAAGGGAGGAGGAATGGAAAAGGGAAAGGAGATAATGAGGTCAGCTAAGGGTGCGATGAGTCTATGCCCCTTTGAAATCATTAATTACGAGAGAGGGGGTGGGTGGGGGGGTTAGTATCTTCGTCATTAAGTGGTTACCACAGTACTTCACCATTATCTGTTGCTTAGTAGCGGGACAATCCTCTCTTATGTACCTGTCTAACCCTAACCATCCGTACCCTACCCCTCCTTCTAAGCCTACCCCTAACCCCAACCAACCCTTCTAGCCCAAACCCGTCTCTGTTGTCACTACCCCCCAACCCTTCTCTGATGTTCCAGTCCAACACCAACCCTTCTGGCCCAAACCCATCTCTGTTGTCACTACCCCCCAACCCTTCTCTGATGTTCCAGTCCAACACCAACCCTTCTGGCCCAAACCCGTCTCTGTTGTCACTACCCACTAGCCCTTCTCTGATGTTCCAGTCCAACACCAACCCTTCTGGCCCAAACCCGTCTCTGTTGTCACTACCCACTAGCCCTTCTCTGATGTTCCAGTCCAACTTCTGGCCCAAACCCGTCACTGTTGTCACTACCCACTAGCCCTTCTCTGATGTTCCAGTCCAACTTCTGGCCCAAACCCGTCACTGTTGTGGTCTGAGTTCAGATATAATTCAGCTTTAGAACTACTGGTTTGGCTGAGGGAGCAGGGGAGCGGGGGGGGGGGGGGGGCGGCGGCTGGAGGGAGCCAGATGTGTTCGAGACCACAATCGGAGTGAATCGAATCCAAGTCAAGACCGAGACTTTAGCCAAGTCAAGACCAAGACCGGAAGGAGTACGAGAAGACTGAGTTCAATTCAAGACCAAGACTGTACTCTTTTCAAATCGACTTTTCTCTGCTGGTCTCTGGGGAGATAAATCTGACTAGCTAAGGTCTTGTGTAGGCCACCATCAGCTTGATAGAAGGTATCTGTCATTCATTTTGAAGTGACAGAGTGATCAACCAATGATATTGACTTGTAATGGCCAACAGGTTGAAGACCAACAGGTCACCTTGCATTAACGATGCATTAACGATGCATTAACGATGCATTAACGATGCATTAACGATGCTAGCTAGCTTTAGTTGTCGGCAGCAGCTGCAGCAGGTGTTTATCATAGAGGATGTTGTTGTTAATTTGTTAGCTTCTTCCTTTTCATGAATAACTTTCAACAACAAGTGAAAGTTTAAAATGATTATCATCTGGTGAATGGAACTGAGTTATTTTACTGCTTCCTGTTGTTCGTCATCACTTTCAAAATAACTTATGTGTGTGAAATATTGTTGCTTTTAAACTTTGTGGTGTGTATTCATGGCTGCCAAGGCAAGCCAGTCTCCCCCCCCAAAAAAAAAAAAAAAATTGCCCCAAAAACTAAATGAAATAATAATAATTATTACTTTCGTCTCTCTGTGTTTCAAAACGTTCCTTCAATTTGAAAGAGGCTGAATTTCGCACCCGAGCAAAACAATCCCCCTCTGTTCTCAACATGTAGAGAAAATCTCATTTTAATTTGTCACATGCGCAGAATACAAAAGGTGTAGATCTTAGAGTGAAAGTCTAACTCACAAGCCCTTAACCAACAATACAGTTTTAAGTAAATACCGAAGAAAAGTAAGAGATAAGAATAACAAAATGATTGAAGAGCAGCAGTAAATAACAATAGCAGGGCGAATACAGGTATTACGGTACAGAGTCAATGTGGAGGCTATATACAGGGTATTACGGTACAGAGTCAATGTGGAGGCTATATACAGGGTGTTACGGTACAGAGTCAATGTGGAGGCTATATACAGGGTGTTACGGTACAGAGTCCAATGTGGAGGCTATATACAGGGTGTTACCGGTACAGAGTCAATGTGGAGGCTATATACAGGGTGTTACGGTACAGAGTCAATGTGGAGGCTATATACAGGGGGTACCGGTACAGAGTCAATGTGGAGGCTATATACAGGGTGTTACGGTACAGAGTCAATGTGGAGGCTATATACAGGGGGGGTACCGGTACAGAGTCAATGTGGAGGCTATATACAGGGTGTTACGGTACAGAGTCAATGTGGAGGCTATATACAGGGGGTACCGGGTACAGAGTCAATGTGGAGGCTATATACAGGGGGTACCGGTACAGAGTCAATGTGGAGGCAGTATACAGGGTGTTACGGTACAGAGTCAATGTGGAGGCTATATACAGGGGGTACCGGTACAGAGTCAATGTGGAGGCTATATACAGGGTGTTACGGTACAGAGTCAATGTGGAGGCTATATACAGGGTGTTATGGTACAGAGTCAATGTGGAGGCTATATACAGGGTGTTACGGTACAGAGTCAATGTGGAGGCTATATACAGGGGGGTACCGGTACAGAGTCAATGTGGAGACTATATACAGGGTATTACGGTACAGAGTCAATGTGGAGGCTATATACAGGGGGTACTGGTACAGAGTCAATGTGGAGGCTATATACAGGGGATACTGGTACAGAGTCACTGTGGAGGCTATATACAGGGGATACTGGTACAGAGTCAATATGGAGGCTATATACAGGGTGTTACGGTACAGAGTCAATGTGGAGGCTATATACAGGGGATACTGGTACAGAGTCAATGTGGAGGCTATATACAGGGGATACTGGTACAGAGTCAATGTGGAGGCTATATACAGGGTGTTACGGTACAGAGTCAATGTGGTGGCTATATACAGGGTGTTACGGTACAGAGTCAATGTGGAGGCTATATACATGGGTGTTACGGTACAGAGTCAATGTGGAGGCTATATACAGGGTGTTATGGTACAGAGTCAATGTGGAAGCTATATACAGGGTGTTACGGTACAGAGTCAATGTGGAGGCTATATACAGGGTGTTACGGTACAGAGTCAATGTGGAGGCTATATACAGGGTATTACGGTACAGAGTCAATGTCGAGACTATATACAGGGTGTTACGGTACAGAGTCAATGTGGAGGCTATATACAGGGTATTACGGTACAGAGTCAATGTGGAGGCTATATACAGGGTGTTACGGTACAGAGTCAATGTGGAGGCTATATACAGGGTGTTACGGTACAGAGTCAATGTGGAGGCTATATACAGGGTGTTATGGTACAGAGTCAATGTGGAGGCTATATACAGGGTGTTACGGTACAGAGTCAATGTGGAGGCTATATACAGGGTGTTACGGTACAGAGTCAATGTGGAGGCTATATACAGAGGGTACCGGTACAGAGTCAATGTGGAGACTATATACAGGGTATTATGGTACAGAGTCAATGTGGAGGCTATATACAGGGGATACTGGTACAGAGTCAATGTGGAGGCTATATACAGGGGATACTGGTACAGAGTCAATGTGGAGGCTATATACAGGGTGTTACGGTACAGAGTCAATGTGGAGGCTATATACAGGGTGTTACGGTACAGAGTCAATGTGGAGACTATATACAGGGGATTCTGGCACAGAGTCAATGTGGAGGCTATATACAGGGTGTTACGGTACAGAGTCAATGTGGAGGCTATATACAGGGTGTTATGGTACAGAGTCAATGTGGAGGCTATATACAGGGTGTTACGGTACAGAGTCAATGTGGAGGCTATATACAGGGTGTTACGGTACAGAGTCAATGTGGAGGCTTTATACAGGGGGTACCGGTACAGAGTCAATGTGGAGGCTATATACAGGGGGTACCGGTACAGAGTCAATGTGGAGGCTTTATACAGGGGGTACCTGTACAGAGTCAATGTGGAGGCTATATACAGGGTATTACGGTACAGAGTCAATGTGGAGGCTATATACAGGGTATTACGGTACAGAGTCAATGTGGAGGCTATATACAGGGTGTTATGGTACAGAGTCAATGTGGAGGCTATATACAGGGTGTTACGGTACAGAGTCAATGTGGAGGCTATATACAGGGTGTTACGGTACAGAGTCAATGTGGTGGCTATATACAGGGGGTACCGGTACAGAGTCAATGTGGAGGCAGTATACAGGATGTTACGGTACAGAGTCAATGTGGAGGCTATATACATTGTGTTACGGTACAGAGTCAATGTGGAGACTATATACAGGGTGTTATGGTACAGAGTCAATGTGGAGGCTATATACAGGGTGTTACGGTACAGAGTCAATGTGGAGGCTATATACAGGATGTTTACGGTACAGAGTCAATGTGGAGGCTATATACAGGGGATACCGGTACAGAGTCAATGTGGAGGCTATATACAGGGGGTACCGGTACAGAGTCAATGTGGAGGCTATATACAGGGGGGTACCGGTAGCAAGAGTCAATGTGGAGGCTATATACAGGGTTTTACGGTACAGAGTCAATGTGGCTACACTGAGGTTGGATCATAGCAATACAAAGCCTAGAGAAGACACAGGTGTGATTTAATGAATTGACAACAACGGGATGATGAGTTGCATCTCATATTATTCTATCTATTTTCTATCTATTAAACACAGAGAACTCTATTGGAAACACTGGCATTAGGTTTTCCTGGACAGTCCTGGACTGAAAAGCACTTTTAAAACAGAGAGTTGAATATGCTGTGATTTGACATCAACAGTTATTCAGTTAATTTATTTATTCAGTTAATTTATTTATTCAGTTAATTGCCGACTACAGTTTCCAATTGGTGACGCCCTCCCTATTCAATTTGAATAATGAAAACTTTACTGTTTTTCAATAAACACTTTGACTACATTGTACCAAGACACATGACAAAGTAATTTCAATTTCTATTTTAGTACCGGGGTAATTTCAGAGGGTATTCTCGCTAACCACAC
>NC_034202.2:45035171-45045869 GCF_002021735.2 Oncorhynchus kisutch | reverse complement strand
TCTCTCTCTCTCTCTCTCTCTCTCTGTCTCTCCCTTCTCTCTCTCTCTCTCTCTCTCTCTCTCATCTCCTCTGTCATCTCTGTGGTCTCTCTCTCTTCTCTCTCTCTCTGTCTCTCTCTGTCTCTATCTCTCTCTCTCCTCTCTCTCTCTTCTTTCTATAGTCCTCTCTCTGTCTCTATCTCCTGCTCTCTATCTCTCTCTATCTCTGCTCTCTTCCTCTACTTCTCTCTATCTCTTTCTCTTCTCTCTCTCTCTCCTCTCGCTCTTCCTCGCTCATCTCTCTCTCTCTCCTCTCTCTACTACTCTTCTCTCTCTCGCAATCTACTCTCTCCCTCTCCATCGATACTATATTATTAAGAGTTGAAGTCGTACGTTTACATACGCTTAGGTTGGAGTCATTAAAACTAGTTTTTAAACCACTCCACAAATTTCTTGTTAACAAACTATAAGCTTCTGATAGATAATTTGAGTCAATTGGAGGTGTACCTGTGGATGTATTTCAAGGCCTACCTTCAAACTCAGTGCCTCTTTGCTTGACATCATGGGACAATCAAAATAAATCAACCAAAACCCAATAAAAAATTGTAGACCTCCACAAGTCTGGTTCAATTTCCAAGCGCCTGAAGGTACCACGTTCATCTGTACAAACAATAGTACTCAAGTATAAACACCATGGGACCATGCAGCCGTCATACCGCTCTGGAAGGAGACGCGTTCTGTCTCCTAGAGATTAATGTATTTTGGTGCGAAAAGTGCAAATCAATCACAGAGCAACAGCAAAGGACCTTGTGAAGATGCTGGAGGAAACAGGTACAACAGTATCTATATCCACAGTAAAACGAGTCCTATATCGACATAACCTGAAAGGCCGCTCAGCAAGGAAGAAGCCACTGCTCCAAAACGTCCATTAAAAAAGCCAGACTACGGTTTGCAACTGCATATGGGGACAAAGATTGTACTTTTTTTGGAGAAATGTCCTCTGGTCTGATGAAACAAAAATAGAACTGTTTGGCCATAATGACCATCGTTATGTTTGGAGGAAAAAGAGGGAGGCTTGCAAGCTGAAGAACACCATCCAAAACCGTGAAGCACGGGGGTGGCAGCATAATTACCATCGTTATGTTTGGAGGAAAAAGAGGGAGGCTTGCAAGCCGAAGAACACCATCCCAACCGTGAAGCACGGGGGTGGCAGCATAATTACCATCGTTATGTTTGGAGGAAAAAGAGGGAGGCTTGCAAGCCGAAGAACACCATCCCAACCGTGAAGCACGGGGGTGGCAGCATAATTACCATCGTTATGTTTGGAGGAAAAAGAGGGAGGCTTGCAAGCCGAAGAACACCATCCAAACCGTGAAGCACGGGGGTGGCAGCATAATTACCATCGTTATGTTTGGAGGAAAAAGAGGGAGGCTTGCAAGCCGAAGAACACCATCCCAACCGTGAAGCACGGGGGTGGCAGCATAATTACCATCGTTATGTTTGGAGGAAAAAGAGGGAGGCTTGCAAGCTGAAGAACACCATCCAAACCGTGAAGCACGGGGGTGGCAGCATAATTACCATCGTTATGTTTGGAGGAAAAAGAGGGAGGCTTGCAAGCCGAAGAACACCATCCCAACCGTAAAGCACGGGGGTGGCAGCATAATTACCATCGTTATGTTTGGAGGAAAAAGAGGGAGGCTTGCAAGCCGAAGAACACCATCCCAACCGTGAAGCACGGGGGTGGCAGCATAATTACCATCGTTATGTTTGGAGGAAAAAGAGGGAGGCTTGCAAGCCGAAGAACACCATCCCAACCGTGAAGCACGGGGGTGGCAGCATAATGACCATCGTTATGTTTGGAGGAAAAAGGGGGAGGCTTTTTATTTTTCTAATTTTTACTGATTAAATGTAGGAATTGTGAAAAACTGAGTTTAAATGTATTTGGCTGTATGGTGTATGTAAACTTCAGACTTCAACTGTGTGTGTATATACATGACATATATATATATATTATTATATACTTATATATGACTTATATTATATATATATACTTCTGCTCAGCATCGTTCCGTTTCTCCAAACGTCCAATTTCGAAGTTCTAGGATTAATTAATAAATAAAGATTGGCCACCACTGGAAGTGTCCACCACTGGGATCAAACACACTCTTCTGATGATCATCCATCCACAACAACCAAGCAACCACACACACACACACACACACCAATAAACACACACACACACACACACACACACACACACAGACACACACAGACACACATGGAAACGTTCTCACTAGTTGGTGGGTTTTTCCCAAAAAATCTTAAGCATCAATTAAATTTTTCAATCTGTCAATCAAATCAAATGTATCAGCCGATGTCACAAAGTGCTGTACAGAAACCCAGCCTAAAACCCCCAAACAGCAACCAATGCAGGTGTAGAAGCACGGTGGCTAGGAAAAATCTCCCTAGAAAGGCAGGAACCTAGAGAGGAACCAGGCTCTGAGGGGTGGCCAGTCCTCTTCTGGCTTGTGCCGGGTGGAGATGATAAACCTAGAGAGGAACCAGGCTATGTGGGGTGGCCAGTCCTCTTCTGGCTGTGCCGGGTGGAGATGATAAACCTAGAGAGGAACCAGGCTATGTGGGGTGGCCAGTCCTCTTCTGGCTGTGCCGGGGCGAGATGATAAACATAGAGAGAAACCAGGCTATGTGGGGTGGCCAGTCCTCTTCTGGCTGTGCCGGGTGGAGATGATAACAGAACATGGCCAAGATGTTCAAATGTTCATAGATGACCAGCAGGGTCAAATAATAATCCCAGTGGTTGTAGAAGGTACAACAGGTCAGCACCTCAGGAGTAAATGTCAGTTGGCAAAGTAGGCTGATCAAGCGACAGTGAATGTCAGTTGGCTTTTCATAGCCGATCATTCAGAGGTCTAGACAGCAGGTGTGGTAGAGAGAGAGTATAAATAAATTTTCTAGAAGCTTCAGGATATTTTCCGGAGAGAAAATGTATTGCGACAAAAGTGCATGTTTTTAAAGGTGTGACTGCATCGTTAAGATCCTCGGTTAGGTGGTTAACAGATTTCTCCAACGTCCTTGGTAGGAGGAAGGTGTCTGGAAGTGCATATTTGCATTGTCCGAATTGTTAAGGTTAGGGTTAACTCTGAATGGTTTAAGGTTAGGGTTTTGAAACCTTATGGCTCTTTGGAACCAGAGAGAGAGATGCATATGCCGATCCGCCATCCACCATTCCCGTCCCCCCCCACGTCCCTAGCCACAAAAACCACAAATCCTCTGAGAAGGCAACAGCGCTCGCTGTTTCCCCCTAATGCCCGGTTTCCACGTCATCTCCTGACGTCCTCAGACGTTGAACACTGACTGGTAGAAGACTGACCTGGCTGGGTTTCAGACAGAGGGAGACCTGGGAGTTCAGGACATTGGGTAACACTGTGTTTTGCCCTCAGGAAAGAGAGATATTAATACCAATCAGATGGATAGATTATTTAATTACTCTTTCATTAAAAGTGTCTTTGCTTTTGTGTGTGTGTGTGTGTGTGTGTGTGTCTGTGCTGGCGTGTGTGTGTCTTTGTGACGGTGTGTGTGTGTGTGTGTGTCTGTGCTGGCGTGTGTGTGTCTTTGTGACGGTGTGTGTGTGTGTGTAGATTATTTAATTAGTTTTTCATTACAGAAATGAAACGCTGGTAAACAACATTAGACTGGAGAGGCAGACAGAGTGTGTGTGTGTGTGTGTGTGTGTGTGTGTGTGGTGTGTGTGTGTGTGTGTGTGTATGTGTGTGTGTGTGTTTGTGTGTGTGTGTTAATAAAATGCTGGTAAACAACATTCGACTGGAAAGGCAGACAGACAGGCTGAGTCGTTTTGGGGCGAATATCCTACACTCTTTCCCTATTTTTTCCTCTCTAACTCCTCCCCCTCTCTTCTCTTCCTCCCACTCTCTTCTCCTCCTCCTCCATCCTCTCTCTCCTCCTCCTCCTCCTACTCCTACCATCTCTCTTCTCCTCCCAAGTGCCCAATAGTCATAAGTGAGTAAAAGTAAAGATACCTTAGTAAAAGTCACCCAGTGAAATAGTACTTGAGTAAAAGAATAAAAGCATTTGGTTTTTAAATAAGGAACTTCTATAGGGGTAGGGGGCAGCATTGGGAATTTTGGATGAAAAGTGTGCCCAAATTAAACTGCCTGCTACTCAGCCATAAAAGCTATAAAATAATTAGTAGATTTGGATCTGAACTTTCTAAAACTGTTTGAATGATGTCTGAGGTTTGTAGTTTTTCAACTCTTGCCCAATTGAATACACAGTGTCTATGGGGTCATATTGCACTTCCTAAGGCGTCCACTAGATGTCAACAGTCTTTAGAACCTTGTTTAATGCTTCTACTGTGAAGGGGGGCCGAATGAGAGGGGAATGAGTCAGCGGTCTGCCGAGAGCCACGAGCTGGTGATGCTCGTTCACTCTGTTCCATTGCTTTTCTACAGACAAAGGAATTCTCCGGTTGGAACATTATTGAAGATTTATGTTAAAAACATCCTAAAGATTGATTCTATACATCGTTTGACATGTTTCTATGGACTGTAATGGAACTTTTTTGACTTTTCGTCTGCTGCTAGTGACCACGCATCGTGAGTTTGGATTGTGTACTGAACGCGTGAACAAAAATGTGGTATTTGGACAATAATGATGGGCATTATCGAACAAAACAAACATTTATTGTGGAACTGGGATTCCTGGGAGTGCATTCTGATGAAGATCATCCAAAGTAAGTGAATATTTATGAGCTAATTCTGACTTCTGTTGACTCCAACATCTGTCTGGCTTGATTTAGCGTCTGAGCGCCGTACTCCGATTATTGCATGGTTTGCTTTTTCCGTAAAGCTTTTTAAAAATCTGACACAGCGGTTGCATTAAGTGGATCTAAAATTCCATGTATAAGTTGTATCTTTTATCAATATTTATTATGAGTATTTCTATAAATTGATGTGGCTCTCTGCAAAATCACCGGATATTTTGGAACTACTGAAACTACTGAACATAACACGGCAATGTAAACTCAGATCTTTGGATATAAATATAAATATGAACTTTACCGAACAAAACAATGTCATGAATCTACCCCGTAATGAATAAGTGAAAACAATTTTGAATTTTTGGGGAAATATCTTATATATACATAAGTATTCAACCCCTTTGCAGTGAGACTTACTGAGCTCAGGTGCATCCTGATTCCATTGATCATCCTTGAGATGTTTCTACAACTTGATTGCAGTCCACCTGTGGTAAAAATCAATTGATTGGACATTATTTGGAAATTAACCTGTCTATATTTGGGCTCCCGAGTGGCGCAGAGGTCTAAGGCACTGCATCTCAGTGCTAGAAGCGTCGCTACAGACACCTTGATTCGAATCCAGGCTGTGATTGGGAGTCCAATAGGGCACAATTGGCCCAGCGTCATCAGGGTTTGTTCTTAACCAATTTCCATAGTTAAAAAAAAAAAATACAGTATATATGTCTCACAGTTGACAGTTTCATGTCAGACCAAGCCACGAGGTCAAATATATTGTCCATAGAGCACCGAGACAGGATTGTGTTGAGGATCTGGGGAAAGGTACCAAAATGTTTCTGCAGCATTGAAGGTCCCCAAGAACACAGTCACAGTGGCCTCCATCATTCCTAAATTGAAGAAGTTTGGACGTGACCAAGAACCCGATGATCAGTCTGACAGAGCTCAGAGTTACTCTGTGGAGATGGGAGAACCTTCCAGAAGGACAATGTCCAGCACTTTGAGATATCAGCTGATGTACGAAGGGCTATATAAATAAATGTGATTTGATTTGACAACCATCTCTGCAGCACTCCACCAATCAGACCTTTATGGTAGAGTGACCAGACGGAAGCCACTCCTCAGTAAAAGGTACATGACAGCCCACTTGGAGTTTGCCAAAAGGCACCTAAAGGACTCTCAGACTATGAGAAACAAGATTCTCGTGTTTGATGAAACCAAGACAAAAGTCTTAGGCCTGAATGCCAAACGTCACGTCTGGAGGAAATCTGGCACCATCCCTACGGTGAAGCATGATGGTAGCAGCATCATGCTGTAGGGATGTTTTTCAGTGGCAGGGACTGGGAGACTAGTCAGGATTGAGGTTGAGGGAAAGATGAATGGAGCAAAGTACAGAGAGATCCTTGATGAAAACCTGCTCCAGAGCGTTCAGGACCTCAGACTGGGGCAATGGTTCACCTTCCAACAGCACAACGACCCTAAACACACAGCCAGGACAACGCAGGAGTGGCTTCGGGACAAGTCTCTGAATGTCCTTGAGTTGCCCAGTCAGAGCCCGGACATGAACCTGATCGATCATCTCTGGAGAGACCTGAAAAAAGCTGTGAAGTGACGCTCCCCATCCAACCTGACAGAGCTTGAGGGGATCTGCAGAGAAGAATGGGAGAAAATCTCTGAATGGCGGCTAATCAATAAGATGCTTCAACCATGTGCTAAGTAAAGGGTCTGAAAACGTAAATGTGATATATCAGTTTTATACATTTGCAAAAAAATCCAAAACTTGTCTTTGCTTTGTCACTATGGGTTATTGTCAAATCAAAATTGAATGTCTTCTGACATCGCTTAGTGTATAGGTCCTGCATGGAAGGAAGCTTGGCCTCAGTGATGTACTGAGCCGCATGCTACAGTACATCACTGAGGCCAAGCTTCCTTCCATGCAGGACCTATACTGTAGCGCCTTACGTTCAAATGCCGAGCAGTTGCCAGGCGGTGATGCAACCGGTCAGGATGCTCTCGATGGTGCAGCTGTTTTTCAGAATCTGGGAACCCATGCCAAATCTTTTCAGCCTCCTGAGGGGAAAGGGTGTTTGTCCTGCCCTTTTCACAACTGTATTGGTGTGATTGGACCATGATAGAACTAGTTCATTGGTGATGTGCTTCTACACCTGCATTGCTTGCTGTTTGGGGTTTTAGGCTGGGTTTCTGTACAGCACTTTGAGATATCAGCTGATGTACGAAGGGCTATATAAATACATTTGATTTGATTTGATTTGATGTGAAACTCTCGACCCGCTCCACTACAACCCCGTTGATGTTAATGGGGGCCTGTTTTGGGCCTCCTTTTCCTGTAGTCCACGATCAGTTCCTTTGTCTTGCTAACATTGAGGGAGAGGTTGTTATCCTGATACCACACAACCAGGTCTCTGACCTCCTCCATAGAGGCCGTCTCATCGTTGTCGGTGATCGTTGTGTCATCAGCAAACAATGTTGGAATATTTCTTGGCCACGTAGTTGTGGGGACTAAGCACGCACCCCTGACTGGCCCCAGTGTTGACAATAAGCATGGCAGGCGTGTTGTTACCTACCCTGACCACCTGGGGGCGGCCCGTCAGGAAGTCCAGGATCCAGTTGCAGAGTGAAGAGTTTAGTCCCAGGGTCCTTAGCTTAGTGATGAACTTCGAGGGCACTATGGTGTTGAACACTGATCTGAAGTCAATGAACAGCATTCTCACGTAGGTGTTCCTTTTGTCCAGGTGGGGAAGGGTAGTGTGGAGTGTAATAGAGATTGCATCATCTGTGGATCTGTGAGGGCGGTATGCAAATTGGAGTGGGTCTATGGTTTCCGGCATGATGTTTTTGATGTGAGCCATGACCAGCCTTTCAAAGCACTTCATGGCTACAGACGTGAGTGCTACGGGTCTGTAGTCATTTAGGCAGGTTACCTTAGTGTTCTTCAGCTCAGGGACTATGGTGGTCTGCTTGAAGCATGTAGGTATTACAGACTCGTTCATGGAGAGGTTGAAAATGTCAGTGAAGACACTTGCCAGTTCATCAGCACATGCTCAGAGTACACATTCTGGTAATCCATCAGGCCGTGCGGCGTTGTGAATGTTGACCTGTTTAAAAGGCCTTGCTCACATTGGCTACAGAGAGCGTGATCACACAGTTGTCCAGATCAGCTGGTGCTCTCATACATGGTTTAGTGTTGCTTGCCTCGAACCGAGCATAAAAAGCATTTAGCTCATCTGGTAGGCGTCACTGGGCAGCTCGCGGCTGTGTTTCCCTTTGTAGTCCGGCCTCTTGTCCGAGCCGGTGTTGTAGAATTCAATCTTTCTGTGGGGACGACGTCGTCGATGCAGCCGGTGACTGAGGTGGTGTTTCCTCAATGCCATCGGATGAATCCAATCTGTGCAAAACAGTACCGTAGCATCCACATCATCTGACCACTTCCGGGTTGAGCGATTCACTGTGAGAGTGTTTTGTAAGGGAAGGACACGGTTAATTGATTATCTGGATATTGACAGTTACTATTCCATGAGTTCAGTGACTTTTCATTTTTTGGAGGCCTATAACAATGAACACGCTTTTTATTTATAAATTAAATAAAATTATCGTTGTGACATTTTTACCTACGAGTATATATATATATATATATACCATGACATTTAAAATTCTTAATTTAATAAAACAAAACAAATGTAAGTTGAACGAGGGTGAGAGGTGTGTTGAGCTGCTGCTGTGCATGTAGACTGCTGAGGGGAACGAGGGTGAGAGGTGTGTTGAGCTGCTGCTGTGCATGTAGACTGCTGAGGGGAACGAGGGTGAGAGGTGTGTTGAGCTGCTGCTGTGCATGTAGCCCTGTAGACTGCTGGGGGGAACGAGGGTGAGAGGTGTGTTGAGCTGCTGCTGTGCATGTAGCCCTGTAGACTGCTGAGGGGAACGAGGGTGAGAGGTGTGTTGAGCTACTGCTGTGCATGTAGACTGCTGAGGGGAACGAGGGTGAGAGGTGTGTTGAGCTGCTGCTGTGCATGTAGACTGCTGGGGGGAACGAGGGTGAGAGGTGTGTTGAGCTGCTGCTGTGCATGTAGCCCTGTAGACTGCTGGGGGGAACGAGGGTGAGAGGTGTGTTGAGCTGCTGCTGTGCATGTAGCCCTGTAGACTGCTGAGGGGAACGAGGGTGAGAGGTGTGGTTGAGCTACTGCTGTGCATGTAGACTGCTGAGGGGAACGAGGGTGAGAGGTGTGTTGAGCTGCTGCTGTGCATGTAGACTGCTGGGGGGAACGAGGGTGAGAGGTGTGTTGAGCTGCTGCTGTGCATGTAGCCCTGTAGACTGCTGAGGGGAACGAGGGTGAGAGGTGTGTTGAGCTACTGCTGTGGCATGTAGACTGCTGAGGGGAACGAGGGTGAGAGGTGTGTTGAAGCTGCTGCTGTGCATGTAGCCCTGTAGACTGCTGGGGGGAACGAGGTGAGAGGTGTGTTGAGCTGCTGCTGTGCATGTAGCCCCTGTAGACTGCTGGGGGGAACGAGGGTGAGAGGTGTGTTGAGCTGCTGCTGTGCATGTAGCCCTGTAGACCTGCTGGGGGGAACGAGGGTGAGAGGGTGTGTTGAGCTGCTGCTGTGCATGTAGCCCTGTAGACTGCTGGGGGGAACGAGGGTGAGAGGTGTGTTGAGCTGCTGCTGTGCATGTAGCCCTGTAGACTGCTGGGGGAACGAGGGTGAGAGGTGTGTTTGAGCTGCTGCTGTGCATGTAAGCCCTGTAGACTGCTGGGGGGAACGAGGGTGAGAGGTGTGTTGAGCTGCTGCTGTGCATGTAGCCCTGTAGACTGCTGGGGGGAACGAGGGTGAGAGGTGTGTTGTCACCCATATATAACACCTCTAATATTCAATCTGTAATCACCCATAAATAACACCTCTAATCTATAATCCCCCATATATAACACCTCTAATCATTAATACCCCATATATAACACCTATAATCTATAATCCCTCATATATAACACCTATAATCTATAATCCCTCATATATAACACCTCTAATGCTATAATCCCCCATATATAACAACTCTAATTTATAATCCCTCATATATAACACCTCTAATCTATAATCCAATCCCCATATATAACACCTCTAAATCATTAATCCCCCATATATAACACCTCTAATCTATAATCCCTCATATATAACACCTCTAATCTATAATCCCCAAATATAACACCTCTAATCATTAATCCCCCATATATAACACCTCTAATCTATAATCCCCCATATATAACACCTCTAATCTATAATCCCTCATATATAACACCTCTAATCTATAATCCCCCAAATATAACATCTCTAATCATTAATCCCCCATATATAACACCTCTAATCATTAATCCCCCATATATAACACCTCTAATCTATAATCCCCCATATTCAACACCTCTAATCTATAATACCCCATATATAACACCTCTAATCATGAATCCCCCATATATAACACCTCTAATCATTAATCCCCCATATAAAACACCTCTAATCTATAATCCCCCATATACAACACCTCTAATCTATAATCCCCCATATATAACACCTCTAATCATTAATCCCCCATATACAACACCTCTAATCTATAATCCCCCATATATAACACCTCTAATCTATAATCCCCCATATACAAACACCTCTAATCTATAATCCCCCATATATAACACCTCTAATCTATAATCCCCCATATAAAACACCTCTAATCTTCAGTCTTTAATCCCTATTTTATTTTCACTGTAACATTATGGGACTCAGATGGCAGTATGACGGTTCCAAATGGTAGATGTTCTTCTCTTTTTTTATAATCTTGTTTCTTTTCCAGTAGACCTAGCTGTGTGACCTTGTTTCAGTGAGATCACGGACAACAAACACACACTACGGCTTCTCCTCTAATCTCC